>NW_027176417.1:6582763-6594498 GCF_023349555.1 Cebidichthys violaceus | reverse complement strand
TTGAAGGGAAGGCAGAGAGAAGTGAAAGTATAAAGCATAGAGAGAGTGAGAGAGGGGGAATGTCTTGTGAACCATTGTTTGGATCTTTATGCAAAAAAAAAAAGAAAACCCCTTTGTGTTTCAAACTCTTGATCCCCCATAGGCAAAGGAGAGGAGCGTATTGATCTGTGCTGAAAGGAGACGGCCCTTTCATCACGCTTCCTCCTCACCTTAGACGGCTTTGAGGCGGCTCCTTCAGGATTGCGGCACCCTCGCCTGGCTACCGGCCAGAGATTAGCGCGGCGATAACCTACCCGGCCCTAATAGGTAGCGAACGAAAGCAGAGGCTGTCTAATTAGCGCTGATCAAAGCGGAGGACTTTATCCCCAAAACAAACCTGCACATTTGAATGTGCTTAGGAGAGGGGAATGAAAGGGTGGGAGGAGGTGAAGGTGGGAGGAGGAGGAGGAGGAGGAGGAGAAGCTGGAGGTTTTGTTTTTTGATGATGATGATGATATTCACATCCTCGCCCGTTCTTCTTTTCTACTTTATCTGCATGCAGATGTGGAAGCACAGAGAGGGCTGTGAGCGACGCACAGAGGTTATTGATGAGTGGCAGCGTCTGCCTGAAGCCTCTGCGCACCTCTACCTGCTGTTCTTATGTCTACTGTGTGGGCTTGTAGGACGCATGAGACTTTTCCTTAAATCATGATAGCCATAGGCTTGCGGACTGCTGTTTTGAAGCCTCAAAGTTGTGCATTTTGGTCGTCGCCATCTTGTTTTTGTTTTTTTGACGGAGTGGAGCTCCAACCGACCGCTGGATAAGACGGTGACGATTAAGTTTCATGAAGTAAAAACACCGGACGACACCGTGGTAGAGAGCTGTCAATCACCGTGTAGCCCCGCCCCTAAATTATCCCCTGCTTTATGGTCTGTTTGACTCTAAATGGACCATAATGTACTAAATGAACATCATGCTGTATTGAAGAAGACTGTAAACTAGAGATTGAGACCATAAACTCATGTTTACAATGTTTACTGAGGGAATAAATCAAGAGAGAAGAAGAGTCATTTTAGACTAGACTTCTATACAATCAGAGGAGTCGCCCCCTGCTGGACACTAGAGAGAATGCAGCTTTAACACATGAAGCTTTGGCTCTTCAGACCCGGAGGTTGCCTCCTGGTTCTCACACTGACATCTGACGGACTGTAGAGTCCAGGTAGAATTTGACCAGTCTTAACATCTACACCCAATGTTTTCTTGTCAACTTGTCAGGATGCTCCACTGTCCTTTTCCTACCCAACGTTGAAGTGCATCCATGCATCAGAACAGCATTAATCGTGCCACATGTTTTCCTCACATCAGCAAACTTGATTACTCTGCTCCTTTTCGCTCAGTGACTTCAGTGCTGAGTTGAACTTTATCCAGGAAGTAACCGGTCCAGGAATTCTTTTTAAACAGTATTGGTATCCGATCCTAAACCTCCTAAACAGTGAATTGCAAAAAAACCCCAAAAAAAACCCATTCATTTTTGTTGCCAGTCGCCTAGCAACAGTATTCTCATGACTGGAAACATTTGAACAAGGAGCAGAATTTGTACAGGATTTCTCTGGACAAATACAGATGACAGTGAAAGTAAAAACCAACATGGTTCATGTTGACACCTTCAGGAAGGTGTCGGTCGACCGCGAGCACGTCGATGGATCCTCCAAGTGTGTGGAACTTTTGTTTTTCTCCACTTTGACTCTTTACCGTCTCAGCCGTCTGCACGGTCCTTCCTCACGAGGTCCTTTCTTTGAAGGCAGCATCTGCTCCGAGATCAAAGTCTTTCCTTTTGGGACCCTAGTTCAGCTCTAACCGCAATGAAGTCACAACGCCACAGCTTCAGAAGGGAAAAAAAACCCCCCTTCAAATGTGACGCCTGTCTGACTGCACTTCCAGATAAGAATCGCACTAAAGGTTTTCTTGTGCAAAAGTCATATGTGAAAGTAATTAGCGTGATTGCGGAGAGGAAGGAGAAAAGTGCAAATGTGTCACCGCTCAAGACATCATAAGTTAACTGCAAGGGAGCCGACGCATCGTCTACTTAACTCTTCCGATTGGAATTTAAGCGTTTTCTTCATTAGGCGCCCGTTTCTTGAAGGGCCGGAGCCCGAGCGGCGCTGACGACGAGGCTAAGATGCAGCCTGGCAAACGTGTCGAACCTCATCCCATTTACTGTCAGACGTCCCCCAGGAAGTCTGATGCAAATGTACAAATTGCCACGACTGTGAATGTATTTGAAATATGATCACATTTCATACCCGCGCGCTCGGCCTCTGCCCCCAGAACTTCACTCGCCGTCAAAAAAATAAAAAGAAGAGAAGAGTTTTCTCCTAATGAATTCCTGATAAAAGTTTATTTTTCCATATTTTTTTTTTACTTTTTGTATTAAATTGACACATTTCCATCCGTTCGAGGCCACCGAGACAGATATATGTGCCGTGTCCTAATCCTAATGGAGGGAGCAGAATCGGCGGTCCGGTTTTGCATACATTTCCCAAAATATTGGATGCGAGTGTTTGGCCTCACAGCTCAGGAAAGTTCACACTTTTGAACACGAAAACTAGACGAACACGGTCCGCCTCTTTGCTCACTGCTTAAGATCCGGTCTACCTGTGATCCTCCACACGTGGCAGCCATCTTTCCTCTGGCATTAAACACATGCTCCTAGCATATGTTCCATGCAACATATGCTCTGCTAAAGCTGCTGTTGGCTCCTGTTTTGTGCCAATATACAATTGTGTGTGTTTAAATACCCGCACCTTTATTTATTTAAATGATTTCTGTTATAAGATTTCATAATTTCACGCCCTGTGAAGGCTAAATAGCATCGGGAGAAGTCATACGAGTACAGTATGCTCATGTCTGTTTATTCATCTACACGTGAGTGTGTGTTTGTGGCCAACATGCAGTACGTGTGTGTGTGTGTGTGTGTGTGTGTGTTGGAGGCATGATTATTACCCATTGCCTCCGTGCATTAAGCCTCCCCTCATCCAATGCCAAAGGCCTGACCCAAATATGGCTGAAAGACAACATGTGACCTGCTTAGCGTTTCACCGCCGGCTCCGCTCGCTCCAGGCTGTGGTGGTGGTGGTGGTGGTGGTCCGGTGTAGGGGGGGGCGGTGTGCAGGGAAGGTGGGGAGGTGGGGGGGTTCAGTCTATTAGTGGGAGAAAGCACAGATGCCGGCAGATGGCTAACATATTGTCCAGAGCTGACCCGAGCGCGGAATAATTACTGCAAAGTTCAGCGCTCTCAGGTCTGCAGCCTGACTTCACCTCCGGTCAGCAGCAGAGAAACGAACGGTGTTACAGCAGAACTAGTGTTCAATCTGTTCACTAGTGAGGCTGAGAAGGAAGCAAGACGGCCTTCTGTACCAAACGCTTCTACTCTTCCATTGTGATGATCGGGTGGTTTGGAAATTATGCAAAGTCTGCTGTTTTTGCTAAATTGTTCATCGTACTCGGTGTGGCCTTGTTCAGCCCTACATGGCTGAAGGTAGAGAGAACTTTAGTAAAGGTAAAACACAGTTCTAGTGCAATAAATCAGAACAAATTTCAATTTTGATAGTCGATTAAAGAAAATGGATTCCACATACACAACAGTTTAAGTGCTCACAAATGTTACCAATATTGGAAATAAATGGGCTCCACATGCTCAACATATTGAACTATTTCCTCTTTTACTACCTCTGCTCACAGTCGAAGATTCACTGAGCTTCAGCCGAGTCATTCACTGGTATCCGTTACTTACAGGATGTGCAGCATTTTAAATGAGACGTGTAGAATTAATTGATTTTGATGAAATATCACACTTTTAAAATGATATAAAGGAAAACATACTTTTCAAACGGTGGGTTTTGGGGTCCAGAGGTTTGTCTCAAAGAAGAGCTTTATTTCCATTGTATCTAATCGGGTTGTCATCAGATATAGAAATATTAATTCATTTCTACCAAATATACAATAAGATTGGATAAGACCGTAGCTAAAAAAAAAAGAGCCAATAAATAAATAATAATTAATAAATAAAATACCATAGTAGAAAAATAACTGCAAAATGTTTGCACTAATAATATTGCACTTGATATCTATGCATTCACGCCTCTATCTATCTCGGTATATATATACATATATGTATATATAGTGCATATACAGTGTTATATTTGACACTCTGTGAGTGAATGCCTGTTCTAGCAGCTGGCTTTATACGTTGTTTTTTTTTTTGAAACTCGCTTCTTAAAAAGTAGATTTCCGATGTTTGGCTGCACAGGCAGGATTTCGTCTCTTGCTTTAAGAAAACGAGGTTTAAGGAACGAGGCGATGCGATGGAGACGTCTGCAGCAGAGCCGAGGTTATGAAAGCGTTTATGGAGGAGCGGTAATGTGCCGCTCACTTTAGAGGTGCACGCTTATGAGGTGTTGCATTAAACCAGTGAACGCGCCTAATGACTGTAAAAGAGCAACTTTGGAGCGTCTCTTCCCCCCCCCGTGATGTGTTTATTAAAAAGTTACAGGCCTTCTTATGAACATCTAAATTATTTTATTCTCATATTTCACAGACGTTGTGGTGCAGAAACGTAAATACGTCAAAGAGGAAAGACAAGGCTGCACGTATAACTACGGATTCACACGTGCAACAATTTATACTTGTGTACTTTTGCGTCAGCCTGTCATAGCTGAAACTGAGCTGTTTATGAAACTGCACTCTATTTGGCGACCCCCCCCCCCCCACCCCCCCAATCTCACACACACACACACACATGGATGCAAATGTGTCTGTTGGCTATGAAAAAGCTGTCTGTACTCATTTGTAGTCTCCGGCCCGAGGATGAATCAGATCACGGTGATGGCGGCTGCCTCCCCCTCCTGCTCCTCTAAGCGCACACACACACACACACACACACACACACACACACACACCCCCCCACACACACACACACACACACACACACACACACACACCCCATCCCTCCCCAGCTCGTGGCTACTGGCCCAGCCGGGGCCCAGGTAGCGCTGGAGGGGGGCCCCCGTTCAGTCAGCAGGCTGCAGATGCTGCTCCTGATCGGGCTCCGTGTCCCCCAAACGTCCCCCGATGCCAGGAGACCAGACGCATTACTGTGGGAGTGACATTAAAACCAACAGAGAGGAATGTAAGCCCCTGAACTCGCCATGCAGCCGGGGACACGACTCCCCCCCCCCCCCCCCCCCCGATAGAAATATGAGTAAATATAGCTCTATTATGCCCTCGGTGGCAGTAGACACACAGCTCTGTATTGTTTGTGTTGCTGTAATACAGATCCGGCCCTCATTGATGTCTCGTCGCCGGAATTTATTCACCGGCGCACAATTGATATGGATGAAGAGTCGACCTGCAACAGTCTGCAGACATTAATGTAAACAAGGTTGATGTTTGCCGAGGCGCCGTTATCTGCGTTCCTCGTATACGGAGGCGGGTTCAAAGCGCCGCGGCTACAATAACAGACGAAACGAGCCGGTGGCCCGACGACGGATAAATATACATTAACTAGCAGCAGCGTTCCCCCTTTTTTTTTTTTTTGTAAAAGGCCAGAATTCATTTCATGCTAATGATAATGACAATAATTCACAATGGACAAGAGAGGAGGCTCTGCAAAAACAACTGCATTCCCCTCTTAATGTGATCAGTGGTGATGATTCTCTCCACGATAATGAATCGTCAACGACGCTGCGGCGGTCACCAAAGGGCTCAAGTCATTAATAAAAGAACAGAGTCAAAGCACCTTGGGGATCTTCTTTTCTCCCTCTCCCTGCTTTTCGGACCTACTTATCATTAAAGCGAGTAAAAGGCTATATCTGAATGAAATCTCATTGTTGGATTTCAAGATGTGAATAAAATTCCATTTCAAATTAGGCCCCATTAGCATCACTAAGAGTCGGGTGACCTTTTCCTTCCCGATATCGGATCTTGGAAGTTTTTCTCCCTCGTTCACAGAAGTGAAGGGAAGGTCTTCTCTCTTTCTTCTTCCTCTCACAAGCTTGACCTCCAAATGGAGATATTCTGCTTTTGAAAAGAAGAGATGGCTGTTACCTACTTTTCTTGTGTTTGTTATAGATCAGAATTAGAACATTCATCACCTGTCAGTCTGTTATTTGTGCTGCTGCTGCACATCACACTCTCGCTGCATAGTTGTAATCTGGGGACGCAGATGTTCAGCAGGCAGAGACGCTCTGATGTATTCACTTCTAAACATGAGCAGAGCCTCCGTTTCCTGTTTGTGTTGCATTGTTGGAGGGGAGATTCTTTAAGCAGCTCACTTAAAATCAAGCAATTCAAGTTCAGTTTACAAGCTGCACAGTGGAGACACGGCTAGAACCGGTACTCGGGATGAAATGTGAAACCACAGCGAGCATTCAGAGCCGCTACAGGAAGCTCTTTGATGCTCTGGGAGGTGAAGAAGTGGACCTTTATTTATCTGACATTCTTGGATATTATTGGAAAGGAACTTGTTTGTCGGGATGAGACTTGGATGAGAAAACAGGGACTGGAGGAGAGAATAACGGGAAGACGGGAACAATGAAGGAGGGGGGGGGAGTGTGTGTGTGTGTGTGTGTGTGTGTGTGTGTGTGTGTGTGTGGGGGGGGGGGGGTTCGGAGGTCAGACCAATAAACAAACAACACATCGATTTCCTGCCGCTCTCCGCCGTTCCTGGGGAAACCCCCGCGCCTCCACCATCAGGTTACTCTCATCTCCACTTATGTTAAAGACACTCCTCGCTGGGGGAAGCCCCCCCCCCCCCCCCCCCCCCCCCACCCACACACACACACACTCCCCCTCCTCCTCCCTGGTTAATAGCATCCTCTGACATCTCCCGGGGACGGTGCATCTGAGGTGAACCACTACCAGAGATCGGTAATCGTTTTATTAGAGGAAGTCGGAGCCGGGCTTCCACTCAGAGAGACGGGTAAACGGTCGGGCCGGCGGGTCCGACGCTCTCAGCGCGTGTTTACACCAAGGAAATAAACAGCGCCGCTCAGATCTCGTTCTGCTTCCCCCCCCCGCATGCTTCACTACGGAACTCATATCTGCACTTATACAACTTTAAAACACTTGTGAAACCAGCTACTTGTGAGACGTGGCCCATTTAACATTGTCTGTAAATAAGTGGTCAAACATGGACGACCTGATGTGATAATACTAATGCTTAAAGGTTAGCTGCTGTTTTCCAGTCTTATGTGTCTTTTATGGAGGCTCCATTTGCGCCAGACTTGACCAACGTGTCCTCACTTCAGTGGGCCTACGCTTCAAACCGGGACGCTCTAGGTTCCCCTCTGGAGTCCGGGGACCACGTGTCAAGCTTCCGCTTTCAAAATAAAAGTCTGCGTTCACGGGAAACGTACAGTTACCGCTCGTTGGACGTGACATACGAATGACCGGAGTCTACCTTCGAGCTCTGAACATTTGGAATTCAGCCCAAATGTTTGAACAGAAGTCAGTCTGGGGAATGCATGACCTCACTAATGTGTTAAATGTACAGGCGCGGGGAGAGAATATGGTTTCACCCAAACAGTCACTTCTAATAAGAGCCTTGAATGCTGTGAACATCCCAGATTAACGACATCCAACGGTAACACGAGGTGGACTTCATTCCTCTCGGGACGACTGGCAGGATAGAGCCTCACATCTTCGTTTTTCTCTTTAATTTCACGATCATAAAGTGCTGAGCTTTCTTCCTGTCTTCTTTTTTTTTTTTTTTCCTCCTATAGCCTGTCCTCCGCCACAAAAGTGGAGAAATGGAAAAGCTCTCCCCCCCCCTGTGTTTTTAATCCCTTTGCACCCTAATTGGCCTCTCTTTACTGTGAAGTGAGTTCAATCTGCGAGCAGATAAAACAAGTGTTGGGCGAGGGCGCCGTGGCTCTGTGTTCCCAAGCATGAAGTGAGCGGTTTTGAACTAATATCCAAGCCTCTGCAATTAAAAGGCTCCACGATCGTTAGAGTAACTCCCTACTTTATTTCATTCCATTCTCTCCTGGAACACCGCTGCACCTATCCTCTGCCGGAGACGAGACGACGATCGGCGCTCTCAGATCCGCGCCTCTCGTCCGCGTGAATGCAGATCGGACCGATTGCGGCGGAGGATCCGTGCGCGGGTTCGTTTTGTGATTCTCGCGACCCCTTTTGAAAAGACGAAGAATGCCGACAGGAGCCTTTTGTGCGAGGTGATTTCTTACGGGGGCCTCGGGGGCCCGCCCGTCCGAACACAATGGCGCCGTTGTGTCGGTACCCCGGGATTAACAACGACTGGTATTGATCCGCCGCTTCTTTCTTCCTCCGTGTTCCTGCGAGAGGCCGCTCGATATCTGCAAGCTTTGATTTCTTTGTGGCCGTCTCCTAATGCCATCGCTGAGGAGGGCAGGAACAGGTTTGAGACGACGGTTCCTCAGCAGGCGTCTCGCTTCAAGAAGCGCCGAACGCAGACGGACGATTCACTCATTTACAAATCGTCTCTTAAATGTGTTCCACACGTGACACGGAGGTCACCCAGTGCAACAAAGGAGGACAGGCGTCAGGCGCTGGACGTGCAAACACTTGTTAGGAATAATAGAAACATTTAAGACCCTCATGAATCCATTCCTGACATCAAAGTAGATTATAATCTGGGAAAATATGCGGTTTATGTTATCCAACAGTTCAGGGAAATCCAAATATATTTGTTGTTATACATCAACGGTGTTTCTAGAGATTTAAATGCCATTATCTAGAATAATAGTGATACATGTTGCGCAGATGTCACATTAGAATCATTAAGCACAATACTAATGAAGGCACGCCAAAGCATGATCAGGAAATTGCATGAGTCACATGGAAGTGGACTGTTGGCAGGGCGTGTTGAAGCGGCTCCAGACTAACTGCAGGGCACATATAAGGCTCTTTAAAAGCCCGTTTGTTGCTTCCATGTTCGTTCACGGCTCCGTTCTGAACTGGAGATATCTAACAGCAACTTCAAATCCAGATTGTTTTGCTCCGTCTCCGCCACACATTTTGCAGAGCCTCTCCGGCGCCGTAATATCCGTATTCATTTGTTTGTCTGTTTACGTTTACATGTTTGCTTATTTATCCGTCTCTTTATTTTTTAATGAGTTGAAAATCCACCAGAGAGCGCGCGCGCCATGAAAGTTTAAAACGTGTACAGTAGCAGTGGAGGGGGGGGGGGGGGGATATTTACATTGAAGCTGGCCACGATCTCAGAAGATCCTCAAATGTAGGTTAGAGCTGCAAAGTTAATATGCAAATGTCCTTCATCTGCTGGGATTCACAAACAACCGTCATGCTGATTGATTTAATAAACTGCTTTTATCTTTCAAAGTGTTAATTAGGAGCGACGGGCCTCGGCTTTCTGTGGCACATTTCAGAGCTTTTCAGACAAAAGAGGAACTTTCTGTCCCCGAAAATCGCGGTTAGCGGCTCAAAGCGTCTGCTGGCGGTCGGTGTCGTCATGCGTTTTGCATATTGATTACATACCATCATAACTATATGACCAAACTAGTCTTTACGTGTGATATTAGGATGTAAACGTAGGTGAGAAATATCAGCAAAAAGAGTCTCGGGCAGGTTCTGAAGTTTAACTGCAGATTGGTCGAAGCGCAGCGGCACATCTGCTGACCGACACACACCTGCATCCACCAACTCACTTTGAGGACTTTCTGTCTTTAGGGACTTGTTTTTATTTTGACTTCTCTATTTCATCGTGCGATGGTTCTAGGATCAGATACGGCATGAACGGCTTGACGTGATTCTCATTAGTTCTCTGTATTCTTTTGAATCAAAGCGTATATCATGATATCTGGAGTGCTTTTTTTGCTTTTCTGATAACGGATCAAAGCGAAAAACATGCGCTCCTCCCTCCTCTCCTGTGCTGGAGATGAGTTTCCATGAGGTAACCGCTGACTCATCTCCAGCTTAGAGTCAGCCGGTTCCGTACAGGTGGGGAGGCGGTCGGACCGAGAGCAGCCGGAGAACATGACGCAGGTGCAGCGTTTGGCTTCTGACTTTCAGGCAGCAGCCAGTTTGTGTGTGTATGTATGTGTATGTGTGTGTGTGTGTGTGTGTGTCCTTTGCCAACCTGCGGGGCACGAGAGTTCACATCGAGAGGCGACATACTGGTGAGCTGCATGCCAGTGACCAGAAAAACAAGAGCGAAAAGAGGGATTCCCCTCCGGTCAGGGGAACCACGACATGAAACACTGGAGCTGCCAAGGCCCTGAAACCAAAACAGAAAAAGAAAAAGAAAAGCCCCGGACATGTCTGAGAGCTTCCTCTCATTCCTGCTTGTGTCTCATGGCATCACGGAGTTTTGATCTCATCCGGTCGGACACTTCGAGGGAATATTTTTCTCCCCGCCATCCCAGAGCAATCTGAATAATTTTCATCTGCATATTTTAACTCTCAATCTATCTTTGATGTCTTATTTGTGTGATTATGTCTCCCTGCTTGCAAAAAAAAAAAAAAAACAACCAATATGCACCGACTGTCAACCACTCGTGGCACTTTCCTCCTTTTTTTTTTTTTTCCCCCCCTCTTTCTTCCCTGCGCACGGTTGGGACTGTTTTTGATTTTCTTTTTTCTTCGGAGGGATCAAAGCGAACTCCCTCGCGCTGCACTTGAAGTAAACACGAAACGGACGAGATGGAGAAAGTTTAAAACATTGTTGATGGGCGTCCTGTTGAATCCCAACCTCTCATGAGGAGCATCTTTAAACCAGTTAAGAACTTTTTTGGGGGGGGGGGGGGCGGGCGTGTGGGCGGCCATCTTAACCTGAGCAATTAAAAGCGAGACAAACCGCGGAGGCTGCAGAAAGCCGGCGACAGCGACCGCGCCACCTCTAATTATTGACTGGCCCCGAGCTCGGCTTCATTATTCTTTTTCCTGTGGTCATTTGTATTTGTCTGACATTCATCATATATTGTTGGTAACCTTTAATTCATCTGCTGTTTGCACTTTTGTCTGCTGAAGTCAGGCTCCGGCAGGCCGGCCCTCCTCCTCCTCATGCAAATGGAGAAACTGTAAATTGGCCGCGAGGAGACGTCCGCGTCGCCCAAACTTTACAAATAACACGCGAGATGCTATCGGCTCCATTACTTTATTTAGCTCCGAGGAGATGAAACACGGAGGGGAGGTGAAGTTGTAGGAAAGCAGGAAGTGAGTGTGGTTGGAAACCAAATGTGGGATGATTCAACGCTGCGCCCTTACTTCCTTTGTTGTTCCTCTTTGTTTTTCTTTCTTTCTTTCCTGCTGTCTTTGTTCTGATCACTTGCTACTTCTCCTTCCTCTCTTAATCTTATTTCCACTTTCAGCCCTTCCCTTCACTTCATTTTGCCTCCCACTCTTCATACCCACTTTCCTCCATCCTTCCTTCCTAATGAATCTCTTCTTAATTTCTTTTCTCGCTCTTTATGTCTCTTTTCCCCAATTACCTCCCTTTCTCTCTCTCTTTCCCTCCCTCCCTCCTACACCCTGTCTTTCATCCCTTCTTCCTTCTCTTATTTGTCGATCAGAATCTGCGATGGCTTTTGTAAAGAACAGCTATCGGTTCATCTTTGTTATCTTTAAATCACACGCTGCGATCCAGAATCTCTCCCCGACTCCGGTCTCTGTGACTGACGGCTGATCCGGATAACTCAGATCCTGTAAACTCCTCCCACCTGGTTCCGCACAAAGCGTAAAACAAACGTGAGGGATT
>NW_027176417.1:6387763-6580263 GCF_023349555.1 Cebidichthys violaceus | reverse complement strand
CAGGCCGAGCTCACCTTTCATTCTTTTTAGAGCGGCTCTTTGTGAGTTTTAAAGAAATAAATAATTGCTGGTGGAACTTGCAAACGTTATCTCAAATTAAATAATTAAAAATGCAGATTTAGGTGGGAATAATGAATCCCGGGAGGGGGGTCTGAATGGCTTTGTGCTTAATTAAAGTTTGCAGACGGCTGCGATGGGACGCGGCGTCCTGTTTTCTGACAATATTTGCAGAGCCGCGCTTCAGCCCCTTTGTAAACATTTAACCGTCTTAATCAACTCATTAATCAAGCAAATTGCAATCATAACGTCCAATTGTTTTCTGATGGATAAATAAATGATAAACAGTCGTTTTTGTTTTCATTGAACCAGCGTGTGTTTGGCAGGAGGCACCTTTGTGTCTTGTGTACAGAACGAAAAGAGACACTGCAGGCATTAAGCTTCACGCTTTTCTCTTAATTAGGACTGATTTTGGGAGTTTTATAACAGGAAAAGTATTAGAACATGAAGACTTTGCTAGAATTAAGCCTCCGTCAAGATCAAGGCTGTGATAATAAAAGTGTTCTGTAACTTCCTGCAAGAACCTTGGTCACGGTTCGAATCACAGGAATCGTGGACAACGTAAAGTAACGACGTTACTGGCGTGAATAATAATGAACAAGTTACGTAACGAGCGTAAACTCGTCTCGCTACTTTTTGGTTGTTATTGTCATGGATGTATGAATCCGAGGTTTGCAGGAAGGTACATTTTTCATTACGCTGCACTTATTTAGCATCTGGTGTGTGGCCGTCAAATGCATATTTAAGTTTGTAACGGATTTCGATTTTCACATTGAGTCGGCTTCATTTTTGGGCTAAATCAGCTGCGGTTATTCCTCTGAACTACAACGGGTCGCTGCTAAATGTGAAAGCTGGACAGGCTGAGTGGTTAGGGACATTTGGGAAAACATTATGTGAGCTTCTCCTCACTAATTTAAAGGAAAATTGACTGTAAAAGTGATTTTCCTCCGAGCTGTTTCCACTCGGTTCACTGACGCTAAACAAAAAAAAGCGTCTCCTCAAACTGGAAAGCAGAGCTTCAAGTCCGGGATTGACGAGTCGCCGCATTAGCGACCGGCTCTGTGGGCTCATGGGACTGTTTCTGTTTGAGATGTTCCATCCAAATGACTTTCATTTGGATGTCGGGCTTCCAGCTGTGAATCAGAAAACGTCCCCGCGTCCAGCGGTTGTTCCATTATTCACCGTCTGAGGAGCAGCTCCGGGATCCGTCTGCACATGACATCACCACCGCAGTGTGTCTCTCTGCCGTTCGGCTTAACGAGGGGCTGATTCACATCCACTAATTGGAAGTGAGGAGGACGGTCTTACGGAAATAACGTGCGAGGAGTTCAGTGTCAGAGCGGACCTTTAAATGCAAACCTCACACGCAGTGGATCTGCACCAAACGTTATCTGAAACATTTGTATCAGTATGATGTTAATAACAGGGGCAGGTCGGTGATATTTGGAAATAAAGATGAATCCAAACTTGTTGAATTTGGTTGTTAGGAAGTTAAGATATCTAGGATGTTCATACAGTAAAAATAAACTAGTATTAAGGGATATCAGATTAAACATATTGTAAATATTAGCTAGAGATGCAAAGATAAAAAAAAAGACTTGACTCGTACCAGTAAGTGCTGCTGCTGTGATCCCCATCGAGGATCAGAAGCAAACACTCGACTGAAGTTTCCTTTGTTTTGAGGGCATGACGTGATAACTGATGAAAAAGTCCCGTCGGTCAGCCGCCTCCTGACAGAGGAGCGCGTGTGTCCTGCAGGCTGGATCCTGCCTGCTGATCTGCATCGTTCACACTGTGTTTAATAAGAATTGTCACTTTTTTTTTTCTTTTTTTTTACGTCGCACCGTCGGAGAGCCGAGGCCCGCTGACCCAGAACAAACTGAATTACTGTTATGTAACGCTCGTTGCCGTCTGACTCTATTTCTGGCACTGTGTTTTTTTTCTTTTCTTCTTTTAACCAATTAAACGCTGCCTATCAGACTTGAAGGGTGTCTGCTTTTCTTCAACTTCACTGTGATATGTGCAATACATAATTAGTGAGCACGCTGCGGAGAGGAAGTGACATATGGAGGCTGCAGAACCTTCTTAGGGGGACTTTTGTCCCGAATGTGCCGAATTAGAAGCGACGTCTATTTCAGCTAATTTAGAAAGAGCTTCTTCTTCTTCTTCTTCTTTTCTTTTCGTGGCATCGATGCAGAAACTTCCTACATTCAGGATACGGAGACAACAGCACTTTACATAACATCGCATCACAGCCTGTGAGTTTTAAAAGTCTGACACTGGAAGATGTGCGTCGACCTCTTTCCAAACCTCTGCTGCTGGTGTCGGCTGGGATCCACAGAGACGACATCTTTGAAGAAGTTCAGTTCTGGTCTGAACTTGTCTTTTTCCTTTTTCTTGCCACTCATGTCGATGCATTCGGCCTCGAAGAACTTTTTTTTTCCCCCTGAAATGGACAGCAACAGGTTTTGAACACGTGTGCTCGAGTATTTTCTCGGTAAACAGAACATCCTGTTGCTTTTTCCACTTCCTTTCCGTCCATCATGTGAGAGCAGTTGTTGCCTAATTGCTGCTCTCTCTCTCTCTGTGCTCTTAATACATCTTTTTTTAAATTTATTTAGTTCACGCAGAGCGGCTCGGCCTCGGTGTGAATCGGAGCGAGTCGTACAAACACACCGGGCCGATGCAGATTGAAGCGCAGCAAAACGCCGTTTCAGTCGTTATTGCAGCGCGCGGAGCGAAAGCCTCGAGTGCCTCCCTTCTCATATTTATCAAATCCTTTGTATTCTGCTGGGTGAAGTACACCTTCCCCTGCTCCTTTTTACCGATACACATATTTTAACAGGACACAGGGAGTCCAATTATTTGCCCACTTCTCACTCGTGCTCCTGGAGAGCCCCACTCAAGTGATTGGCTGCTGAAATGCACACTGACATCTATTTCTCATTCATGTGCGCCACACTCATTCCCACCAACAGTAATTTCTAAACTGATTTCCCGCACAGACTCACCTCGAGTGCCTGCAGTCACTTCTTGTCAGGGCATGAAGCCGGTAAAAAATAAATATATATATATATAAAAAGCACAAGAAAAAACAATTTCTAATCTCACACCTTCACTTACTTCTGATGAGCCCTGAAGCGGCGCTGAATTAATGCCAGACCTGGATACCTCAAAACAGTGGCAGAAAATTGAGCTGTTGGCCGCCGGAATTGTTCCGCCTCTTAACCGCTCGTCTTTTACAGGTGGCTTGAAGATAACTCTTCCTCTAAACAACGCGTGCAAATTCACGGCTACAACCCTCCGAAGATGGTTCGTCTTTGTGAGGAGTCCGGAGGCCGTTCGAGCGGCGCGGCGCGTCTCGCCAGCGGCGGAAGGTTAACTCACCCCCGGGCGTCCTCTCGCATAATATTTGCCGCGCGATGACAGAGAGGCGACACGGTGGCAGCCGCTTGATTGACAGTCACTTAGGGGTGTGCCATTTAACCACGGTGACCTTCCTCACATGTCACCGCCCTTATGAAAAGGTCACCCTTGTTGCACTAATGAGTCATCTGATTTCATGGCCGACGCGGCGGTCCGATGCCGCCGAAACGCTCGCGCGCCGAGGAGGAATTCACTGTTTGTTTGTTTTTTTAGGTCAGCGGAGATCGTCGTGGACAGGTGGAGGAACGGTGGTCGGGTGGAAGACGTTGCTGGAGACTGAAGCACACGTGTTCAGACTGAACCCTCAGGTCAACGACGTATTTTTTCTTCCATCTGTGTCTAAATATGAGCTAACAATCGCTCATTAGCTGTGATTGTGTAATTAGTTTTTAGAATATAATACCGTCTGTGAGCGCGACACAGATACAGTGTGTGAATATCATGCATTGTTACCTTATCGTTCTCTTAATAACGGCAAACATCCGTCACCACGGCCGTGAAGTAGTGAGGAGCGCCGCCGCCGTCCTCTTCTCTTTTCGGGGCCTTTAGCGCACGTGTCACATACGCCGACGCGGGAATTAGCAGAATAAGCAGATATTATCTTACAACTCCATAATGGAAGCACATAACTAAATACCGCGAGGAAATTGCATAAACAAAAAAGGTAATTGATTCCAGGCAAGCTGCAGGTGGACACTTAATTACAGGAAATTTATTAGGCAACGTCCATTAATCACCCTGACACGGAGTTATTAAAGGGATGCACCCGCTGCATAATGCAGGAGTGTGAGGACGAGATGCTGAAGCAATGGGACTGTTCCACACGGACAAGAGACCCAAACATTGTTTAATTCAGATAAATGTCAAATTATCCATTTACGCAATATTTACATAACTGCTACTCCCTTACTTGTGCCACCAATTCAACTCCTATTACTATCACTAGTACTACTAATGCTTGTACTACTACTGCTTGTATTAGTGGTGACTCCCGAGTATCTGATTATTCAACGATTCGATCGCAGTGATGGAAAAATGTGATATTTTCTTGTTTTGACTCAATAAATCATGATATACGGCCTATTCTGGTGTAAATATCAGCCTCTTAATAAGGCCGTTTATATAAATATGAGAATAACGTGAACGTGTGCATGAATAAAAAGCACTGTAGACCAAGTTGAATATATAACAACAACATAAAGCTTCAAAATCAAAGAATATGCTATGTATGAGTACGCTAAATATTTGCTTTTATTTGCGATCGATTGTCTAAAATTGCCGCAGGAAATTTCTGCAGTGTGGAGAAAATTGGGGCCAAAAGTTGTATTTAAATCCACGTAAACCGGCAGAGAATCCCGGTCTGTCAGTGTGTCCGTCGGTCCGTCTCCGCTCCAGTTCAGGACTTTGGACAGCGCCGCGCCGACGCACTACAAACACAGAACTATTACTCTGAAATGTCAGCCGCCACATTAAAAAGCAGAGCAATGTAACGTTATACATGTACGTTAACGACACACTGTCGTCTAGTTCCAAGCAGACGTGAGATATTTTAAAGTGTTTATTATTCATGACTGCTCGCATAATAAGTAACCGTTCTTTAAATGAGACGTTATACTGTTAGAAATACTTGTAGTACTGCCGCTCTGACAAATACATTCAGTAATGAAGAAGACATTTGATCCAAGTTAGCAACCTGCAGCTCTAAAGACCCAGTTTAATATGAGTTTCAGGTCCTTTTGTGTGACTCAAGCGGTAGAAAGTGACTCCTGCCCGTGACAGAATTCCACATCTCTCCTTCCAAGAACCTGTCTGCATCCTCCTGAAGGAGAGACTCGGAGAAATTGGCCTTATTCCCCACACACTTCCAGGCGAAGTGGCAATTAAAGCGCTGATTAACGCGAGGCCGCTCTCGAACACAACTTCATAGCAGTCTGACGGAACAGTGGGGAGAAGGGGAGATAATTCAGAAATCTCCTGACCTTGTGCTTATTATCTGCGGTTAATGACTGCTGCTGCTGGCCTCCTGATGGAGCAGGAACCTGGTCAACCTGTCTCCTTCACGCTCTTCTTCTTGGAGGCCTCATCCTCGGGGGCGTTAGCCTACTTTGTTTGTAAAGTGCTTTCTGTCCTAGTTCCCCCTCAGTGATGTGACATTTCTTTTGTCTTTCAACGTGACAAAGACACATATTACACACATTTATTTTGTCAAAGGCTGCTGTGCAGATCCGATTACGGTGCCTACATCACCCAGAATGCAATTCTCCACCGAGACTCAACCCTCTTGTAAGTTAGATGTAGGTTTAATACATGTTGTCGTGGTACTGAGCCCGTCTGTACCACGGGGGGGGGGGGGGGAGTTATAGCGAGGCTGGCTGATTCATTGTTATTGATCCATAATGTGATCAAATTCACGGTGGTTATTTAGTGCCGTGGGCCAGTCAAGCTCCTTCTCATTAAGCGCCGGGTCACAGTCAGCGTTTGCTCGAGAACCTCGGGGTGAAACTCGCGCATCCAGCGGACCGCAGCGGGCCGCAGGAGGCGGCGCCGGCCTCGCCTGCCTCGGTTTGATCCCAGAACAGATTGATATACCAAATAGGAGCTGACGTGCGTCGCTAAAGATGCCAATGGTAATTAATTAGCATCTCATTTTGACCGTGGCACAACAGGATGCGGAGCTTGCTTCTCCGTGCCATTTCCCCCCTAGGCTCTGTATTATCAGGGTCAAAATCCCGGCTCCGTGCTCTGAGGGCCGCTTAATAAATCGAGGAGGGCACGTTGACAGTCAGATTTTCGTGGCGCGACCCGTCTCGCTGGTTCCCAGCAGCCCCTGGCTATGACAAACGGTCCCGGCCTCGCTGCTGTCGAACGCGCAGCTCAGGAGATCAAAAGGCGACGGAGGGGGACTTAAAATGCGTCTCGTTGGGGTTATTAGCATTATTAGCATATTGGCATTTTGACATTTTGGCTTGTGTCTGTGATTGAGATGGAAACGGGTCAAACACTACTGAGGAGGTGTAACGTTTTGAAGTAATGACCCCCACTTCACCAAAATAAGAGCGTTGTCCCCACACGGAGCAGCTCAGAGTTCAGGCTCAGAAACAGTCGCACTTTGCAGAAAGATGATGTTTTGATTCGGGATTCTCTTGCTTGAACAACAATCACATTGCATTAGACACATTTGAACTATATATATATATATAGAGAGAGAGAGAGAGAGAGAGAGAGAGAGAGAGAGATAGAGAGAAGAAGAGACGTTATCCTGCTTTAACAATCAGGAGGAAACGCACTAGCAGCTGCTGTTTGTGTCAAACCGCATTTTAATTCAGTATTTTAAATCTGTCCAAACCATCCTGAACACAGACAGTATATATATATATATATATATATGTGTGTATATATATAATATAAAATCGGACATCAGGACAGCTGTGATTCAGGTTATATGTTCTAAATGCAGAGATGTATAGAGCTTCTCTATTAATGTGGAGAATATCATTTTAATGAACGGTGTTACATTGTCCTGCTTGTCGAGGAGTCATGCGTACTTCCTAAGAAAACATGTTTTTTTTTTATTACATCTGTATGCTGACAGAATTGCTTTGCACGCAGAATATTGTTTGGAGCTAATTTGAATCGGTCACCGTGATATCACGAGGTCTGACCAGATTCATCTGCGGTCAGAGAAGCTCTCTGTGTTTTCATTCCTCGCTGCATTTTTAAAGTTACTGAGTTTAAACACCCCCCCCCCCCCCAAGGGTCACAGAGTTCTCGGCGTATTACAGCTCACTAAATGACCATGGAAAGTTTGAATTCAGGTACGCAAAAGAAAAACACCCAAATTGCAGTTACAGGCATTTTCCATGACAGCAGCAATCTAATCCTCTTTTTTTTTTTCTTCTTCTTCTTCTTTTGGGGTAAGATGTTTTTATAAACCCCTCGGGGTTTTCGTTGCCTCAACCGCACTCTGTGTGTATCCCTCCTTTTTCCTCCCTTCTTTTTTCTGTCAGCGGTGTGTGTGCGCAAATAAACCGAGAGCTGCAGCGAAGCTCGGAGGTGGAAAAAGAGGAGAGATGACAAAAGACAGAAGAGCAGAGCTGATGTGTTTGATCAAAACATGGCTCTGGTTTGGACCAAACGGACCCCCGGCTTAGCCAGAAACCAGCGTCGCATTCATTTACAACCCCGTCGAAAACCTGTTCGAACTTCAGCGTCGGCCGCTCGCTCCGTACGCTTCCACGTCGGCAAATTACAGAAATCAAAATGACGGTTGAAATCAAGAAGACTTGTGTCAACAAACGCATCGTCCTTCACTTAAGTGGAACATTTCAGGCAAAGCTGCTGTTTACCTGAAGGCTTTGAGTCTTGGGTTCGCTGTTTTTTAAGGAATGTCTTTGCTTTCTGGGATCAAGAGAAAGGAACAAAGGCTCAAACATTTGTTGTGAATTAAGTCTTCAGAGGAAGAGGGTTGAAAGAGAAAAAGCACCTAGGCTGCGGCCTGAAGAGTGATGGGGGTACAGTAGGTAGATTGAAGCGTCCTGCCTCTGCCAACCGCACCGCCACAGTCAGATACTGTGGCTTATTGGATCCAGGCTCTGTGGATTTGGGGGGAGCGAGGCACGGCTCGCCCGCCCAGTCAAACCACAACAGAAGGCATGAAAACAAACTTCTCAGAATAGCAGTCCTCTCCGTACTTTGGCTGCCTGTTCAAAGATTTGTGGGGAGATGTTTGATCTTAGTTCAATAATCAGACGTTTTTGTCAAAAGCTGCAGCAGGCGACTCGGCACTCTGGTGTCTCCAAACGGCGGCGAGAGGCAACTGCCTGAACTTTTGAAGGTGGAATATGCAACCTTTCACCTCTGGGCTTCAGGCAGGTATATTACAACACCTGTCAGTCACCTCAGCTGCCTGTCAGCAGACCTGAGGCATCACAGAGAATCCATATCTGACGAGAAGCTGTGACGCGTTCATTTATTTTAATCTTATTTGCACTTAAAGTTCAACTGAAACAAGTCTTTAGTTGTTGGTTTTAACTGCAGATACTCCCTCAATTGTTTACAATTTCTAGGGCTGGAACTGTTCATTGAATAGTTATTAATTATGATATAATGCAATTATGAGGAATTGTGCAGATTCAAATGCATCAAGAGATTGCATGTCTTGCAAGATCGTGCAAAACCGCAGGAGCTCACGCCGCTAGCATCAATGCTAACGTGCGAGAACATTGATCGGCGACGGTGATTGTTCAACATTTGGAAATTGTTTGAAAAAAAAAGAAGATAAATAAACAATCTCATCTTGAGAGAAAGAATAGCAGGAGGTGTGACCGCACATCACGGACGTTTGAGTAAACAGTTGATAATAGAATAAAACAAACAGCTGAGCTCAGAGAGATGTACATCACCAGAACATCGATGCATAATAAGCACCTGCAGTCAGCCCGAGCCACCGACACACGTTCTAATTAATGCTGCCTGTGTGTGGAATCGGTCGGAGGAGGCTCGGTCTAATTTGGGTGTGGGTTGGGTGGGGGTGCAGATCAGATCCTGGGATAATTGTGGGTGACTCCAGTCCCTCTCAGTCGGCGGTGTGGGACCGGGCTCAGGTCTCCAGAGAACGTTAAAAAACTGTAAATTCCCCCCTTCATCATTTGAACATGTGCCCTGCAGAGCTCGCTGCTAGAACACAGACATGAGGGGGGGGGGGGAGAGGAAAAAAAGTGTTTTACATTCACAGATGATCCTAATTTGGTGTGGTTTGGAGTGTAATTTAGATCAAACATAGCCATGTAAATGAGTCAGGGTTTTCATAATTAGGTGCCTGTGAAGAGGGGTGGAGAGAGCAGGGGGGGGGGGGCTCGGACCACATCAGTAGGTGTGGCGTTGAGGCCGTGCATCCACTGAAGGGCAATTTTTGTTTTTTCTCTCTCTCTCTCTCTTTTTTTTCCCTCCCTGTTCGGAGAGGAGAGAGAGAGAGAGAGAAAAGAGAGAGAGGGAGAGAGAGAGAGAGAGAGAGAGAGAGAGAGAGAGAGCTGCAGCGAGCATGCAGGGGTTAGTTTAGGGGAAAACACACTCCCAGCGGCACACGGCAACAAAATAGGTCACTCTGCGCCGATTTGGCTTGTCTGTTTCCACTAAGCAACCGACTCGGCTCAGTGTTTGGTACAGAGGAAGGAACTGGCCCTCTGCCAGCACACACACACACACACACACACACACACACACACACACACACACACACACACACACAGAAGAGGCCTGTTTTCCCCCAGTGGGGCCTGTTGATTGAGGATTACCACACTGAAATATTACGGGTATTGTGTAGGTGTAATGTTACATTTACATTTTGGGTGAAACGGCTCACACGGCGAGGCGCAACAGTAGAAGGAGACGTTCTATCGGCGGCGTTACAATCAGACGACAGGAGGGAGGGTGAGGGAGTACAGTAGATGAGGAGATATAAAGGATAGATGCTGCTTCCTAACCTCATAACCTCCGACACACATGAATCACAAAGTAAGCAGGAAAGCACATATAAATCACCCAAAAACAAGATGAGATGGTAATTGAAAATCAAATCAAATTTAAATAAAATAGCATCTCCAAAAAAAACAAGTATGCAAGCAAGTAAATATATGAATAAGTAAATAATTAAATAGTCAAATGAATAATGAATTTTAATAAACCATAAAAACCTAAAATGGTTATGCATGAGACAGTCTAAGAAATACATATGGTCATAAATATGTTAGGAAGTCAATAAAAAATAAACAAATGAATGAAGAAAATGACTCAGAAATCAATGAATAGAACATTTGGTGCAGCGTTAATGCTCTGCAGCTCTTACCTAACGCTGCCATACAAAGTCGTATGATAGACAGTATGGATATTAAAGTCGGAGGCAGATTAGATGATGAGTTCACAGCTGAACCAGCAGACATGGAGCAGCAGTTGATAGATTGTTGTTTAGAGCTGCCAACATGCAGAAAACTGCAGCTTTCTCTGCGGCTGTAACCCCACAAAAGCCTGAACCGAGGAGCTCCAAAAGCCAAAGCGTTTCGCCGCCTGTCTGTCTGTACTTCCAGATAAGAATCGCATTCAGGGTTTTTTCGCTCTACAGAGGATGCCAAGAGTCTAAAAGAGTGTTGTAAATTGCATGTGATGTGCAGTTTACTAACATCGAGCTGCTTTGTCTGTGGGTTTAAAAAAAAAAAAAAAAAGTACAAACAGTCTTTTCGGGCTCTCGCTGCCAAAGTGTGCGAAAGTTTCCTCTTTAACGCCAGTGAGGGGCCAGCGGGGCCACCTGCACAGAAGGTAAATGCAACATGGCGGGATTGCGAACCTCCCTGGGGATGCTGGGATGGCCACATGGCCCGTCAGATCTGCCAGGGTGGCCCCCGCGACACCCGGCTGGGTGCCGTGCTGGGCGACACGCAGCTAAGCCCGGGGATTAGCCCACGGTGCCACCTATCTGATGAAAGCAGAGCCAATGGGATTGTCTCCCTCTCTGCGTTTTTAGTGGCCACCCCCTCACTCTCTCTGGTTCCTTACTCTTTGTTTCTGGCAGCAGTGGAGAGCGCATACATGCTACCATGCTGCTGGTGAAATGTATTGTTGGCTCTGAGCTGGTGTTATCTTGGATCGAGGAGGGAAAGGCTGTCCAAGGAGGAGGACGTTACCTCAGCGCTCCATCTGAGGAGTTGTGATGAGACACCTCCTCTCACACACTGATTGATGGCCTGCATTTAAAACACATCATGCTACATTTTTAAAGGACAGTCAGTCCATTAAACCCTTCACCGGTGAGATGATCGAGAGTTTTAAGCTGCATCCTCCATATTTACAGATATTAACTGACATCAGTTCCTTTGAATGTTCAGTGAAGCTCTTCCTTCAGCTTTACTGCTTAGAGAACTACAGGCTACTGGCTTGGATGTGTAGTCTCCGCTTGTCTCCGTCTTTGTGCTCTAGACGGCAATCAAAAACAGAACTTCCTCGTTCGCTTGTAATGCAAACGATGTACGCATCCAGCAGCGAAAAAGGGAGGATGGACGAGGATGCTTGCTGTGGATGACTCGTATTTACTGTGAGTAGACCTCAGAAGCTCAGGCGCAATGCATCCTGGTACATGTAGGCAATGCCAGCACTGCCTTGCACTGAATGCTGGATTGCCTCAACTGACAATACATTCACCATTTTCCCTTCTAACAGCCTTTAATGTTATTTGCTCAAGCTAAAGGTTTACTAAGACGTGTCTTTGGAGACAAGAGTCCTTGAAAGACTCTTCCTTACCACAAAAAGTAGCTCCACTCCTAATTAGCAAAGTTTGTGTCGTCGTGGTGATAATGAGGCGGGCTGAAGGGCCTCCCCTGTGCTGTATAACGATGTGTCGCCACCACGTCGGTGTCGGGTAGAGTGAGCCCCACGACTTTGGCGTCTCTGTGTGAACCAGGTAGACTTTTCATGCCTAATTAAAAAAGAAGTCCTGCTTTTATTTTTACACGATGAACAAATGTGTTCATCTGATGAAATATCGAGGTCGACTTCCCAACCGTCCGGTATCAGTTTGATGATCAAACGCCTCCTCTGGTTGAACCCGTAAGATCGTGAAGGACATCATCAGCACCTTTTGATTTTAAATAGCGATCGCTTATCTGTCTGAAAAGTGAAGCTCTTCTCCTTCACCCGGAATTAATACGTGACATTCTGTAATAAAACCCTTCACCTTCTCCTCCGAAAATGACCCGTCATTCAAACAAATGAGATTTAAATGGAGCTGCTTGAGTCCGTCGACCCGGCTCCCACGTCATCTCTGCGTGAACCCACCTCTCGGATGTGCTCTAATTAAAATGGACACTTCTTCGCTGTTTCTGCGGACTGTATATTTACGATAAATCCACTGTATGCAGTGTCTGTAATGACTGAATCCAGTCTAATCAAATGCTTGCACATATTATTGAAGTGAATTTACTCTTATTTCCACAGATTTCTGTGAACTAATCTTAATCTGGTTGGTTATTCCTTTATTTTTTATTTGATCCACTCATGCTTTTAAGTTTCTAAAAGATCCAGAACCCACAAAGAAGTGCACTCATGGACCAACACAAGTCGCCCTCTAAACCTTTCCCAGCTTTAAACCACCGTGTGCCCCCCCTCCCTCCTCTCCCCCTCCCAGAGCGACCCGAGGCCGGGCACAGAAGGGCCGGGGCTGCCAAGCACAGCACATGGCTCTGGGTCTGGGGACGACAGAAGTCGAGGTCCCTGCAGGGCCCTTCAGCTTTTACAAGGCTGTACACCCCCCCCCCCCCCCCCCCCCCCCCCCCCACACACACACACACACACACACACACACACACACACACACACACACACACACACACTCAACACACACCTCAGGCGGATGGGGAAAGCACACAGTCGTCCCTGCGGGAGAAGTGAGGCGACGGGGACTGTGATTCCTCAGAGCTACGACTCCTCTCTCCTCTCCACCTCGTCTCCTCTCTCCTGCAGGCTGCGTCCTGCACATGTGATACGACAGACCGCCTCATGCCGCATTACACATACACCTCTCTGTCGCTGTCTGCGGCGCTCACAGCCACGCTCCCTGATGTGGCATCAGAACTGGGACACGAACATGACAGCATCGTTGACACGGGAAGGGAGGGAGACTAGGAAGCACTTTGTTTGGTGCTCAGGTTGACGGCTACATGTGCTTCCTTCAAGTCACATCAATATGTCCAGCAGATCCAGGGACGGTGCAGGGTGATGGCTTGTTTTTACTTCCATCTGCCGCAGCATATAAATATACATATGATGTGTCTTTGCAACGTTCATAATTGGATGAATGTCTTGGTGTGAAGGAGATGAAAGTGTAGGTAAACTCACCGTTAAGTCGCGTGTCTCTTGGAGTGTTTCTGACGGAGGCTTTAGAGAGTCTTTGCACACGTCTCGCTCACGTCTCCGGGGAACTTTAAAGTCACATCAACCGCTGCTTTTATGAGCCCTTCTCACAGCAAAACGGATGACATTGAGCGCTACTATGATTCAATATTCTCAGAGCTGAGTGTACATAAAGACCGGCGCTCATCTACGCCTGCTTATTTGCCCTTACAAGTATTAGTTTTTGTATTAGATTCCCTGCTCAATGCCGGCTCGTTTGGAAGTTAAAGTCTCCGCTTCTAGAGGGAACAAGAGCCGCAGAAGTTGGAACATAAGCAGAGGGTGTTTCTTCTCATTTCTCTCAGAGCCGTAGAGTTCATTAGCTCGCTCATAATCTGCCGATGTGGCGATAAAAAAAAATAAAATTGTGCAGCAACAGTAAGCAGCAACTGACACGCCATTAAACTGTGATGCATGACTGTTGCAGGAATTCTCCGTCTAAGTATTTCCAGTTGAAAGGTCAGCGGGGAGACATGACGGCGTTACGGAATGGTGCGCTCTCTTCGTTTTCTTATTCTCCTTGTAGTTCATATCTGTCAAGGTGGAGAGATTTGGGTTTGATTTGGCCGTCAGGCCCTGATGCATGAAGGAGGCGCAAACAATCATGGCGGGGGGGGGGAGGGGGGCAGCCATTTTAATTGACACGACGTGTTTATCTGTAATAGTCCTTGAGCTCCTGTAACCTCACAATAAAACACCCCGCATCATTTTTTTTCCTGCTCTTTTATCTGCAAAAACCCAAGTTGTTATCGCAACGCGCCGAGCCGCCGGGCCGCTATCTTCCATCACGGCTACTTCTAATGGCTTTTAAAGTAGTTACCTGCGAAGTCCTGACATTTATTACGATCATTTCCGAGGAGCGACGCGGCGCAAAGGTCCGCCGCTATCAGGAGGCGACATCATTATGAATTATTGTTTGCGGCCAAGGTAGAAAATTGTACTTTGTGGCTCCGTTTCCCCCGTGATAAATCAACCAGTCACTTTTCACATCTCGGACTCTCAAAGCTGCTGAGCGTAGGACTTTTCTCCCCCCCCCCCCCACCCATTTCCTTCTCCCTCTCTGCCGCCGTGAAAAAGCTTCCTGCAGGTTGTTTGCTGCAACAGCCAGTTTCTTCCATTTCTCAACCACAGATCTTTGCTCATTCCCGGTTATTAGCGCCGGGCTCAGCTGCTACTTTTCAAATATTTACCCTAACGGCACATTTCCGCTTCTCAGGAAGGAAAAAGAAAAAACACACAAGTGACAGGGAACTAAGTAGACAAAGGGGGCTGTATTTATCAGTAGCTATCAGATGGCTGTTAACATGGTTCCTGGACTGTCTGTTAGCTTTGGGAGAATGAGAGGTGAAGCTGCACAACTTTATCCCCGACTACATCTCCTCTGGTAAAGTAATCCTCTGTGTGGCGGCGGCGAGATAAGGCCCGCACACTCGCTCACGGCCTCCGCGAGGCAGAGTCGGGAAGGAGTTGGCCGTCACGGCGGCGACGGCGGGGTAAACAGAGGCGATCATTGCTCAGCGAGAGGAGCCGGAGTCTCACTGATCTTCTGTCAGAGCCGGGGTCACGGAGCCGGGAGAGAGAGAGAGATACGGACCAGAGAAAAGGAAAAGGAGGAGGAGGAGGACGATGGGAGAGAGGAGACGGATGGTGAAAGAGGAAGAGAGAGACGGGATTGAGAGAGGGGAAAGTAATGGAGACAAGACGGTGACAAGAAAGATGGCAAACTGGATGAAAGAAGAAAAGCGATTAAAAAGAGACGGAGAGAGAAATGGGAAGGGGAGAAATATGGTCAAAATTAAAGCAGGTTGAGGAATAAGAATGAGGCATAAAGACATCAAATAGAGACGAGGACCAAGGAAAGGTGGTGAGAGAGGAGAGGACAAATTAGAGCTGAGGAGAGGAGGAAGTGCGGAAAAGATGGATGGTGCATGTTGTGAAGAAAAGAGGGAGGAGGGAGGGAGGGAAGAAAACTAATTGGGAGAGGAGAAAGTGTTGAGTTGTAAAAAGTTTTGATTAGGAAAAGTGTGATCAGGATGAACAGAGGAAGAGGAAAGATGAAGAATGAAGCTGGAGAAAAGAGTAAGGGAAGGAAGGAAGGAGAGGAACCGAAAGACAAGCAGCTGTGAATGGGAAGAGGAGGGTGGGGGGGGGACCTCTTGGTCTAGACTCACTATAAAGAGCGTAATTAACAATAACACTAACCTGGCTTCCCCCTCACCTACTTCAAACAGAGCGCCGCGGGTTACAGCGCAGCGTTACCTTGATGTAGCGCAGCGCGCCGCTAGGATCCACCTCCTCCTGCATTCTGATCACCGGCCCGATTAGGACGATTAATATTAATGGCTCGGCGGTTTCTCTCCGCAGATCAGAGCTCTCGGCTGACTGGTTTCCCAGCGTGGCGCCCCACCTTGCTGTAGGTGACTGTCGGGTTTGATTATAGGCAGATTAAGGGCTCTCTTTTTCCCGCCCCGCCGACCGCTCCACGCGCTCAGACAAGCTGCCCGGGCGATTATTCACCGTCGGAGACGTGACGCTGTGAGGTTCGACAGCTCATGAACGTCCACCTTTCCACTTATCTAGTGCCGTTCTCCTCCTGTCCACCAGATGCTCTCTGACTTCCTCTTTCCCAGTCCTGCCCCGCATTAACCCCGCCCCCCTCCAGACCACCTGACCTCCCCCGCCCACCTGCTCACCTGTTCCCACTCGCCTCCCTTTGAGTGTTTCATCAATGTGATCCAGACATAAAAAAAATCTGATTATTTAATGGATAAAAGGTTTCTCGTTCACTATATTTGTCCATACTACCCTCCATCACGCCAGAGGTCTGTGCGGCGCTGAACGCCATTCACACAGTGATGGATGAGGCAGCGAGGCTGACGGTGGCTGAAAGGTAGAAGTGTATCCAACACCGAGGGGTCGGGTCGGGGGGGGCGGGAGAGTATCCAGCAGCCCCCATACAAGTCATTTGTAAGGCATTTATTGCTGAATCAGCACGCCCTCTTCCCTTCACGTGTTGCTGCTGTGATTTGTGGATCTTCCTCTCTGGAGGTGCTGATCGTTCGGTGTGTTCTCTCAGCACCACAGGTTATTTATTACCAAGATCCCCTGTCAATCAAGTGAAAGAGGGCGGGACTGTGATGTGTTCCTCTTTGGACTTTGTGTTTTAAATCTACCGTTTCATAATTTGTGCTTCTTTGGTTCTCGGTTCTTCTTCTTCCATTTGTGCACAAACAAATCCAAAGAAACGTGTCACTTCCTGTTTGTAACTAAATTAGCCGGATGCATGTTGAATCGCTGCTTCTTTAAGGCGGTTTGTGTTACATGTGAGCATAATGTGTGAGGAGAATCCCTCGATTATTAAGTTAATACCCATTTCTGAGCCGGACCAGTGATTACGGTAACGGTGTCGGGTAGCGGCGGCCGGCGTTAATCATGTGCCATCAAACCTGCGGCTCCTTCGAGAGCCAATCAGGTATCGGATTGCTTTGGGAGTAAAGAAAACAAGGCAGAGCAGGAGAGGTGTACCCGGCCCCATCTGTCTTCCTCTCGGCGGGGGGGGGGCTGGCTGGCTGACCGTTGACCCCCGCAGAGAGCCGCAGCATCCATCACCACATGTTAGGTAATGTGGTTAACTACCTACTTCCTCTGTCAGGCCTGGAGCCGCTGCAGGGGATTGTGGGGCGCTTCCTCCAGGTAGAGCGGATCCTTCTTTCTGCCGGCTCTGACGGAGAGAGCGGCTCGTTATAAAGCGATCTGCGGCGGTCGCAGGCGTAGTCCATCACCGGCCTGCTTTGGACGTCTGAGATGTTTCCTCCTCCCTCTCGAGTCTGTTGCGCCGCCGTCGTCCGAGGTGCTAAATGGCCTGTCGAGTGCGTACGTGAGAGGGGATGAAGCGCCTCTCTCCAAGAGTGATCCGGGACACTTCTCCAGTCAGTTATTGAACCCCCCAAAAAACAGCAAATCACGCACAAAAGTTGAAGAAAAACCTGCACTTCCTACCTTTTTATGAAGCTTTTTTCAGAGTCGTTATCGTCACACAACAGGTGGTTGTATATTTGGGGAACGAGTGTTTGATTTCCTCCATCCTTCTTCGACTCCTGGTCAGTGACTTTTCTTTAAACCTGTACAAATAAAAAGACATTCACACCCGCTTTGCAGGCTGATATTCTGCCGGATAAACTGGGCAGCAGTGTGATGCTACTGTATGCACAGAGGACTTAATTGATTGTGTGCAGTGTTTCAGTGGCTTAGCATCTGGCGCTCGTGATAATCCCCCTTCTGTCCTGCATCAGTCGGATGTATTGATGAAGCACTCAGGGCTGTAGTGCTACATTTACTCGGCACATTAGCCCATTACAGTTATGGGCAGACAAGTAAGTAGAGACTCTTTACCTGAAGAGGAATCGTTGGTGTGGAGGGAAGCTGCTAGCTCTTTATATGCGTCAGACTGCTACATAAATACAGAGATAAAGTAGTCCAGTCCGACGCCTAAATGACCCTTTTTAGTTTCCTTAACGGCGGCTTAATAATATCATTTCACTCATGACTTATTTTGCGTGATAAGAGGCATCATTTCTAGATTTTAAATCTACTAAATGATTAAATCAAAGTGATATTCGTGTGCCATTTAATTAAACTAAACAGGAAGCATGTAACTGCTCGCCACAGTGTATTGCTTCAAAATAAAAGCCCAAATGCTAACGCAATGCTTTTTATATGCGTCAATTCACTGGTCTGTGTAGATTCATCCGAAAAAGACCCTTTTGAGCAGCAACTTTTGACTGATAACGGTATTTTTTTTTTTTATCTAGAAGATAGAAGTATTCCTCTTCCTACAAATAGATGTGCACTGTTTTGACCTCTTTAAATATTTAGGACCGTCATCTCTCTATTCTTTTCTGTAAATTGCCATTTTGATGTACGATTACGGGCACTCGGGGGCATCCTGCGCTGAAATGATGTGGAAATACATTCGGTCAGGGGAGTCTTTTCTGTTTGTTGTGTCAATAAACAGCCACCTAAGGCCCTTCAGGAATCCGACAAACACCACTTGATCTGTGGTGCAAAGACCATTAGGGCCAGGTATATTGATGGCGCCGCGCCGCCGCGGCCCGGCTCTCCTAGCGTGAGGCGGCATCCATGCCGAGAGGACACTTGTTCAGTGTGCGTTTCCAATCACACGCCGGCCGTGCCGAGATGCCTAATGGCCTCGCGCTCAGCCTGTCGCAGACAAAACGCCCGCCGCACGGCGCATGCGCTCCCAACCAGCCTCCGTCCCATTGGGTGCAGTTCAGGGGGCTCGGGCAGATGGGATACAGGCACGCGGAGCGGGGAGGAGGAGGGGGGGGGGGGATTTGAAGGGGAGAGTGAGGGCGAAGGGATGGTGTGTGTGTGTCTGTGTGTGTGTGTGTGTGTGTGTGTTGCCTCTGCCCATCCGTGCATTCAACATGCCATCCAGAGACCCCCTTTTGCGAACTGCCCACACTTCATTAGGATGCCAGGATAATGGCCAACAAGCAAGCGCCGTGACACCCCATTTCCTGTGCACTGAGCTCTCCAACCACGACAGATGTCGGGAGAACCGCCGCCGCCGTCACTACCAAGGGCCCCTCCACTTCCTGCCCGCTTGGCCGAGCCGCCGTCCCACCGCCAGGGAAGAAGGGGCAGCCGGGGCAGTCGTATACACCAGAGCGGGCCCCGGTGCCAATCTGAGGCACTTATGGCATGGGACATGTTGTTTGTCCTCTTTTTGTGGCTTTATTTTTGCTTCACCAGATAGTTTTCAAACCTCTCTTTTTGGGGCTAATAGCTGATTTAGTACCCGCGCTGGGGAGTACAACACAGCACAGCACAGAACCGTTATGGTAGGTTCCCCTCCTCGCCGCCGCCACCATCATCCAAATGATGTATCTGTAGACAAAACATAAACAGATGTTTCAGTGGCTGTTAGGTGTCCTCGCCGGGGATGAGCACGAGGAGGGGAGGTGATCAGCCGACATGTGTGTTTGCGAGCGTCGGGGCACGATGTTGTTTTAAAAGGTGCTATTATGCTTTAGCGGCGTGGGGTGGGTGGGGGGGGGGCGTGCACCGGTAATAGCGGCGGGGCCAGATTTAGAGTGCTGTCACGGACGCGTCAGGAGAGGGAGCAGGGGTCCGTGGACCGAGGCTAATGGAGGCACAGCAACATCCAGCTCCTGCCCCTGCTGTCCAGAAATCAGCTTTTAGAGGGAAAACACAGGGCACCTCTCAGCGCTCACGCAACACGATACGTCAATACGAGAGGCAATTTAATCCCTCATTTGAATATGCATCCTCGAGGAAAAAAAAAGAAAACAATCCTCCCTCCCCGCTCCTTTTTGAACCCCGACCAGGTTTCAGGACCGTGGGGGGAGGAAATTGTTGTACATTTCCTGACAAATTGAGTTAAACGGACATTAAGTAGGGCTTTAAGAAAACAAATGGTCGTCTTTATCACAGGTGGACACTGATGGCTTAATGGGAGCCTGCGAGCTGATCGTATCACCGGCTAATGGCTTGACAGGATGCATTAAGGGTTTTGTGTAAAGAACGGGGGCCAGGCAGAATGGCGAAATGCAGACCTGTCAAGTGCTGCGTGTCCCATCCCCCCTCCCCTTTTTTTTTTTTTTTTGTTGTTGTGTTTGTGCCGGGAAGCAGATGTTTGTGTATATACGGTGGACTGGCAGAGGGAGGCCGGCAGCAGATGCCTGTACCGGTGCCAAGGTTCACAATCGTACAGACGGTACATGCTCAGGGAGAGGAAAGCTGCCATAGGTGGCTCCCCAGCTGAACGACCCCCCTCCCCGCCCACCCCCCCATCCCTCTGCCCCCTTCTGCTTAACCACCGCAGAGTCCGACCCCTTTTATTTATTCATCTATTTGTTGAATTATTTACTCATTCCATCGCTCGTTTGGCCGTTAAATGACCCGCCTGGAGGCGCCGGAGAGACGGAGCGTTTACTTCGGGGACAGATGACCGTTCACTTCCTTTATTGGGAAAATAAAAGCAAATGCTAGAACACGACGGGCCTTTACAGTGTGTGCTAAAGGGGTGAGCGGTTCTGACACTAGTGCTGTATGTCGCTCCAAACTTCAAGTCACTTATCATAGACTTTCACATGAACTATGGAGGTGAGAGGCTCCTCTTAAATACTTTAAATTGGCAAAATGAATGCCTATTTTAACTACTAGTTGTTATTAACTCTCATGTCAGTTCACTCAAATTACAAAAAGACCAGATAGCAAAAATATGCAACACTACACACATAAAATATGTTCTTTATTTACATAACCACACTCAAAATACTCTATATAATTCATGTAGCTGTTACACTTTTTATTGCAACATTTAAGTGACAGCAGAGCTCTCTCTGCACTGAGACGCGTATTATCCATCACCTCATCTCGTAATTCTTTTCTTATTAACGTGCATCGAATGAAAGTGTCAGAGCGGTAATGGGGGAACACCTCGGCCGTGTGTTAAGGTAGCGATGCGCTTCGCCGCCGCCGATAATCCCTCCGAGCACCTCGGCGGCCTCTGCTCGCTCGCACTCGCCATTTCCCAACACGGCGGAGGATCACAGCCTGTCCTCTGACACCTCCCTGTAGTTTTGATTTGAAGAGGGAACTTTCTCCTCCCCCCCCTCCCCCCTCCCCCCCGCCTTCACCCCCGCTGCTCCCCTGCCTTGGAAGCAGATCTCCGCTCTGCGAAGGTACAGCTTGTTTTATTAACATCAAAAGCGCCCGTGGGAGACGGCAGTGATCAAATTCCCCTCTAATTAAAATGAACCTGGGTTGAGAATGTTGCGCTGTTTAATATGTACAGAGCGCCGCTGATTGCACAAAGCGGCTCCTCCTTTTGTTGCCGGGGATAATGCGGGCCCTGCCGAGACGCCGACGTGGGCGGAATGAGCATACCTACGGAGCGTCCTCCAGATCCGCGTGATGTCCTCATCGCCGTCTGATGAGAGACTGATGTCAAATGTGACCAGTGAAGCCTGAGCCTCACCTCGCCTTTAATTTGGAGGGTGATTGATGGACCTGGAGGCGATATGGCGGAGCGTTCGGCTCCCGTCTAGGTTGCGTTCCCTCGTCCCAGGACGCCTCCGAAACTTTCTCAGTTCAAGTTCACTTTGCTCGTCCTCCTTCGGATAGCGTCTCCGTAACGCGTGATGTTGTGTTTTTCGTCCCTCGGGGTCAAAGACGGGGCGTGTTATTTTCAGCACGTTCGTGCAGGATGTTTTTCAGGAATAACGAGAACGATATCTTTGTTTTGTCAAAGGAACATAAATCCATAGAATACTGATAGATGGAAGGCTGAACAACCTGTTCTCAATATATATATATATATATATATATATATATATATATATATATATATATATATATATCTTATACCTCATCCTGATACTGACAATGTAACGTCATGAATTAGAGGCATCATGCTTCAGTGAGAGGAAGAGTTTTTTCTCTTAAAATGTGTGTAAAGATCTCACCAATCGACTTGCTTTCCAGTGTCATTTCATTGATTTGGTGCCATGATGGGACCAACAACTCATCAAGCTTTAAGGGTTACTTTATACAGAATCGCTCGTTGGCGGAGCTTTTGATCTTGAAGTCAGTTCTCGCTCGTCAATAAAGATGATCGGTCTGTCAGTGTGCGTTAAGTGTAATTAATAGATCGCAGGTTAAAACAAACTTGGAGCAGAGTTTGAGGCTGTTTTATGTTGTAAAAACCTCCAGGTTCTTACCGTTTAGTCTCCACTTTGTTGACCAAAACTTCTTTCTCTGTCTGGACGCAGCGTCTCGCTCGAGGGGCTTAAGATTCGGGTTCGGGCCTCCGGTTATGACGGGTTTTGCAGAGAGGTGAGATGAGGGATACAAATTCAATTTAGGCGTTTCTGCCGATCAATGACGAGCAATCCAACCTTGATCTCAGGTTATGAATACCTGAGCAGATGTTTCACGTCACGCATACAGATGACACGAGCAGCACGACTCCAGAAAGAGAGGTCCGGCTCTCAGCGCGGCGAGCGGCGAAGGATTAATCTCTTTGCCTTTAATGCGACGCTGTAATGAACCCTGAACATTGTCGATACGTTTGAGAACACGTTTGACCTCATTGCATCAAATGCATCTCAATGGAGACGTCATCTGCACACATAACAAGATGAATAATGAGCTCATTAAAAAACGCAAACTGTTTTACAAGTGTTAACTTAAAGTCTGCCAGCTCCACCGCTGACATGTTCAACACATCTAGCCTGCATGAATACCAATACGTGAGGATTCTGAAGTAGATGTTTACTTCGTTTTCTCATGATTGATTCCATCTAAAGCCTTAAAGGCATCTTAGAAAACACACTAACTAACGCTACAACCGCTGGACAACATCTCGTATGAATTAGACCTCACAGCTTTTAAAGCCACTCCAGCAGACCTCTAACAGAAAGCTGATTTAGAATCATTTCGTCTCATCTCTTTTTTTGCACAGACACACAGATTGGTTCTTCTGTATTTAGTTAGTAATGAACCATCATTCTCAGGTCATGATCTCACTCCAGATTGGACGGCCAGAGTCGCGTTGGAACGGAACCCTTCGTTTGTGTTGGTGAACATTTGTTAAATGTGCGGCACGTAATCGTCACGCGGCTCCACATTCGGTCCGGAGTGGATTCCTGCACGCTCCGGCTCTTTACAGCCGTCCCACCCTGCTGTCAGACTGGAGCAGGTAGCTCGCACTCCATTAAACAAACACTGTGGCCCCTCACTTTTATTTGACATTTTATTTGGCTGTGACAAACGAGCAGCAGTTGGATTATAACATAATTTGTCTCCTCTTTATTACCGGCACAAAGGACACCATTCATTAATTATTCTGCCGTTGCCGCTCAACACTAACTGGAAAGGTCCCTCTTTGGACAGATGGCGAGGACAATGTTATTTATATCAATCAGTCCAAAATGTTCAGCGAGGATTACTATTCCTTGGACCACTTTGATTTATGTCTCTGCACCTCACCCCGTACCCAGCCGCCCCGGCTCCTGCAGGGACACTTTAATCGAATGGGAATTGAAAACCAACTCGAGGGGCAGGCGATGTGTTTCTCCATGTTTATTTATACGTCTCACTTCTCTCTTTTATTTATTTTTTTCCTCAAGTTGTTTTGCTGTTGTTTCTTTTCTGTGAGGGGAGATTAATTTGCGAGACACAGGGGAGTTCATGCATGTCCCACAATGGACAGTATTCCGTCCTTTAGTCTTGATCCGTGTCTTCCTGCGTGAGGACGCACACAGGACCGTGTGCAGCTTTCCATATACAAAAGACGTTATTAAAGCCAGGGCTGGTCCAAGCCTTTTTGGGGCCCTAAGCAGAGTGTCCCCCCCCCCCCCCCCCCGAACAATACCTGCTCTGTACAGGAAAGTGCAAAGATTAAATATACTGAAAAACATATGATTCTGGCTCCAGTAAGTGACCATATAAGCGGATACAAATATGAAATGCGCGTATTCCTGCGTCTGTGGATGTAAGCGCTTGTGCTTCACCTGCATTAAGCAGGTTAAGCGTGAACCCGTGCTGCAGCTTGTAGCGGTTGGAGTAATGAATGTAAAGCTGCATAATGTGCTCGTCGGGTACAAGCGGAGACGGGCGGGTCGGCCTCTAACAACTCATCATTACCTTTCTTCTCCGGTCCCACAGCAGCGCTCGCTAGGTAGCTGTGTGGAAAGGGGGGAAAATAATATATTTTGTAATGAATACCATTTACGATGTAATTAGTTTTATGCAAACTAGTGAAGATGAAAGCAAAAAAAAAAAAATCTTTATAAATTATGAATCATGTTCTAAGTTATCAGGGGTGCTTATCATCGAGTTAACGCACCTCCCCGTTAATTAAAAATGTTCACACGGAGTCAGAGGAGGGAGATGGTTTGTCGTCAGGTAGCCCCGTCTCAGAGAGAGGGAGAAAAAGGAAGCCTTTGTTCCTGCTGCTCACTCTTCAAACGTCAGATCGGGGTGAGAGGTAAACAACAATAAGGATGCCAGACGGGGGGGGGGGGAGAGGGAGGGCAACAGGAACTGACAGGTGTAAGAACATTGCCGAGCGCTGGCAGGAAGACGGCTACAGACAGTGGACAGGAATCAGCCTGACAGAAGACATGAGCTCTAGGTAAAACCCACTCCGGTCCCCCCTCTTATCCCTCCCTGAATCTACATTCTTCCAAACGTTTGCCCATTTGACTAGAACAATCTCCCCGGGCCCCTGATGGTCCCTGGCTCGGTGGCGAGGATGCCCGGGCGCTACAGCAACGCTCATAAAAACTCAATTCATCAAGACGAGCGTAATTTGCTCCGAAACGGAAAGCGCCACAAAAGGGGGCGAGCTTGTCAGCGAGACAGGTGGCTGGAGATCTCGCTCTGATACTGAGCGATATGAATAATAGATTCTGCTAAATGTACGCCAGGACCCGGGCTGTAAACACAGCTGCCTCCTTTCCCTTCCAAAAGAACAGCTTGGCTGGATGAGAAGCCCGAGCGCTCTGCCTCCACCTGAGGACTGAGGGGGGGAGGGGGGGGGCTGGGTTGGGAGGGAGAGAGGGAGGGTGTGGGGGGGGGGGGGGAGGCGATTAACTAATCAAATGCAAGGGCTAAATAGGAGGCAAGGAGACAGACAAAGGGAGGGGGGAGAGGTGCGAGTCACAAGGTTTGCCCTCGCCGGTTCTGCTGGAGCTCTGAGCTGCACAAAGGAGGCAGATTAGTGGGGAACTGTTGTCAATCTAAACATTTAAAGACATTAGTGAGCCCTTCAACTTAGACAACACCTTTACTGTAGAGTGCAAGAGCACACTTCTTGTTCGGACAAATGAAGTAATCAAAATCACACTTAATAATCTGTACAACGGCCTCTATCTTTAATCTAGCCTTTAACCCAAGAAAGGAGGGAGGGATCTCTCTACACATAACATTACAACATAGGAAAACACCAGAACAACACATAACATGTCATACATATGAAGTGTAATAGGTTCAAAAGTGAAGCCAGACTCGGCACAGGTGTGTCTAGAAGGTGTGTTCCTTCTCATGCGGGGTGAACGGACCCTTTAAAGGTGTGTCTTGAGAGGCCTCGTTCTCCTGCCTTGCAACATTCCCGTCCTCTTTTCTAAGTCAAGCGCTCTGAATACTGCAGAGAGCCCGTGAACGGCGTTGGCTTTGGCAGAGACGTTGCGAGTTCTGCAGTTCTGCAGGATGAAGTCACTCACACACACACACACACACACACACACACACACACACACACACACACACACACAGAGAGTGACATCGTAGCGGTTTACTCACGCATGTGTTTACTCATGAATTGTCCCATGCATCGCGCCCGTTGACTCACAGTGGACTACACTTCCTTGCTGATGTAATTTTCCCGCGCCGCCGCCGCCCACACTCTGACACTTCATCGACGGCTGCTCTTCTGCACATTTGATGACTCCCCAGATGAAATTTAGGAGGATTTTGCCCAGCCGAAGGTAATTAATTCTTCAATTAAAATGTTGTTAAACATTTTTAATGAGTAATTGGCACTGGGGAATCGGATACAAAACTATGTTTAACCAGAGACAGACAGACAACACGGATGTTTCAAAGTTGGTTTCTGGAAATCTGTTCATTGACCCACTTTTTTTTTTTTTTTTATTGCACAGCGCAGAAATATAAATAAAAAATCAAATGTGAAGCGTCTCCCGACACAGAGGATGTGTCCTTCATCTCAGGTGACTACTGCTTCATTTGGTTGCCTCCTTTTTTCTTTCTTTTTTTTTTTTTTTTACGCTCCCTAATTAGGGCACGAGACGGCTCACAACAACCTGAGATCCAGAGCTGCAGTGAAAGAACACCATCCACTTAACCTGATTTCACTTCAGTGTGAACAAAGACAAGGACAGAGAGCTGCGGCAGAGCATGTTTCATTAATCACCAGCAAAGTGACACACAAAATACAAACACGCCCGGCTCAATGTACGGGAGGGAGGAAGGACCTCCTGGTTTTCAGATTGAGACAAACGTTTTAAGGACAGAACCATTTCAAAAAATCTTTTCCTAAACCTAGCTAAGTAGTTTTGATGCCTAAAGCCAACCGAGTGGTTTCCTCTGAAGACGAGTGTTGCTGAACCTTTTGTAGGAAATTGCATGAAGAATGAGTCGAGCAATCAAGCCCCCTAATGGGCCTCTTGATGTTCCCTCGGGTTTGATGCTCATCGGACCCTCAGAGAGGCTGTTGGTCCATAAAGTCCACAAAGGGGTGAGGACTTCTTCATTTAAATCAATAGTTATATAAAGGACACCACTTCACTCGGTGAATAATGTACTGAAAGACGTCCTGCACCGTCTTTTGTGATGGAAAACGTCTTGGTTCACAGTATTTTCCACCTTGCCCACCATCTGTGACGCATTTCATGAGCCGCCGCTGACCAACAATGTCACCGATTGACTTCGAAGCATAAAACGTCAAGTGAGTCCGAAAATACAGCATCCTGTCGCAATTAAACCAACATGTCAGCGTCTGAACATTCAGCGAGACATTATTTGGCACATTCTGCCAAAGTGGACTCAGATTGACGTGTCCTCTTTTCAGCAACTTGAATAAATCAGTTTGAGTCTTTATCTCGCCGTTGTCTGCTTCACACGCTCCTCTGTAGATCTGCTCAGACGCTCTCGTGTGTCTGGAGGGGGGGGGCATTTTGTTGCGTATTCACGAGCTGCAACGTTAGCTAATCGTGAAGCTAGTTCAGGGAGCCTCAGTTCATTACGGCTCTGCACTCTGTAGGTTCCTGGCATTGTTCTCTCAATTAGAGACTTGTAAATGTGTTGCTTGCTTAATCACCCAAAAACTGGCCCCTAGGACTTCCCCTTAATGCAACCCCATTAAGAGGGGCCATCAAAACAAAAGATCTGCCTCTAATGGCAATAATCCCTCACTTCTGTCGCGCCCAAGCCAAACTTGTATCTTAAATGAGCGATGATGGATGAGAGCAGGCCTCTGTGTCAAAGAGCTTTATTACTGGTGATGGATGCGCCGGGAACGCCGCGCGCCAAACCTCGACCGGGGCCCCCGTCAGAGCCGAGGCCGTCCCCGAGTGTGTCGCACTTAACCCGGCGTCTCTGGAAGTCAGATGGCCGCTCGTGGCGCTGAGGGGAAGCGGAGGGAGAAACGAGGGCTTATCCAAACAAGCTCATTAGCACAATTAGCGCTCGCTTCCTGCCGATGGACCCCTGGAGCTCTGCTGAAGTTTGACTACAACGCTGCGGTGACTCGGACTTCGAGTCTCGAGGCCGGGGAGGGGTGGCTAGAAGCTGCTTTTTACGAGCCAAGGACGGGGATCTTAAAGCAGGTGGCGCAACATGAGCCGCGAGTGGAGTACGTCCTCCTGATGGAGTTTGTGTATTTGTTTTGTAGGTGTTTTTCTTTGCTTTGTCTAAGAGGTCCGTGTTTCCAGATAGACGGGCTTTGCCCAACAGAACAACATCCAATCAGACCCAATCAGGCTGATTCAGCTGAATCAATAAGCCTGAGTGTTCAGGGTGACTTCTGAAAAGTCTTAATAATGTGCATTTGTTGTTGCAACAGTTATGCACAATGTCTTTGTTTTCTTGTATTTGTCTGTCAAATCCTCACTACTGTATCCTGCTTTTACATCACACACAATTTGAATATGACGTATTTATTCATAAACTAAACTTCTTTTCTTATTGACACCGCTCCATGTCCGTCGTGACCTTTCACCTTTTGATATCCCGTCTGTCTGGAGGCTGTAGCGTCCTCTGAGGGTTCCTCTCCATCTTCTTAGAAGTCTCTTCATAAGAGCGTCCTCTGAGGAAATACAATGTAAATGTTGAGCATTTCTAAATAAAGCCGCCGCCGCTCCCCCCCCCCCCCCGCGCCGAGCCGCTGCAGCCATTAAGGTGCAGCGCTAAGACACATAAACCCTCTAACGTCGTATTCTTCTTAATTATATATGGAAGCCATTATATTCCCAAGACAGCCCGGTGTATTTAAAGAAACCAGAGTCCTTCAAACACTTCTCCTCTCAGGGATCTCATACTTAACAGGAGATCTGCTCTTAAGGGAGCCTCCTTTGGGTACGCAGGCTGGAAAGAGCCAATCGCAACCGCGGTGCCAACGCCGCCCCGACACTCGGGCTCATTACATATATTTGAAGAACAACGCTTGCAGATGTGCGTCTCAGCAGAGAGAGAGGGTTCCGTGTGCACCAACCAAGGCAGCAGAAGATAAACTCATATTTGAAGCGCAGACGTCCTGAAAACGTTCCACACCTCAGAGTTGTCATCCTGTCTCTACCGTTTGTGCTGCTGTTGGCCAAATGAATAAAGAGAATATGAATAATCACGGTTTAAAAAAAAAAAAAAAAAGCACAGAAGCGATTCATTCCAACGCAAACTCTGCAGGAAGACAGACACCGAAGGAAACGTAGGGAGAAAAGGGCCTCGGAGCAGAAGAGCGTCCTCACCTCAGACTGCGATGAAAGGCGCTGCAGAGCGGGGCTTCCAGCCGCATTAGCAAGCGTTTCCAGTGACAGGTAATAAAGCAGATCGCTTAATTGCAAATGAATGCGCACACCCCCGTTCCATTAGGCATAAATAATTTGGCCACTTGGGTATGTGCCTCCCAAATTACTTATTCTTTTTGTGTCTCAAATTACCTATTCTTTCTGATGTTGCCTGTAGTTGATTAGCGAGCCGTGTCTGACTAGCCATTGGCTTTTTCCAGGTTTTCATCCTCTTTTCATTTTTCATAAGGTGGAGAAGTGTTCACACGGGGCGGTGGCTTTGTTTTCTGGAGTTGTTTTGCTTTTGTTTGTGCACACGAACAAGGCGGCGAGCCACGCGGATCATAATTTATGCAGTTATTCCCAACTTTAGCTTTTTTTTCGCCGTTCCGTTCCGTTCCGTTCGGGCTTTTCTTCTCACACCTTGTAAAGCTTTTGCTCGGGGATGTAGTTTAATATTAAATAATGTCGCAGTGCTTTGTTTTCATCTGGAACGCACATATAGCCAGAACATATAAAGTACAAATCTTCACATTCATGAAAGATTTATTTCCCTAATATCCATAAACAGTTCTAAGACGAAGGGCTACTTGTTCCTGTTCTTCTGATTGATCCTGCTGAGCTCAAAGTTCACGATTATTCCTCTCGTGAGCTCATTAGAAGTTGTTTTCTGTGCGTGAACTAAAGGACCTGTAAATGTAGAGCAGGGTGGGTTTCCTCATACATGCAAATCATCATGTAAATCCCCTATGACATAATCAATTTTTAATTTCAAACAGCCCTATTTCTGAAATTCATAGGAATTTCCTTTTCTTACACGCACATAAATGACTTGATGTTTAATGAGTTTCATTTTCAGAACACTGTCCTTTTCTGCAGGCACTTTTCTGCAGATTTCATGTTGTGTTAGAGCAATGGAAGATATGAGTTTTGTCCCTTTTGATTTTTTTCTCATCACTTGATTTCACAATGTGCAAATAGCTTAGAGTGACCTGCAGGCATGGCAGGGGATGGCGAAGGCTGGAAGATGCTTGTCCGGGCCGCACGTCAGCAGTGTGCATGGTTGTTATTCAGACGTGTCGGCGTAAGATGTCTCCTCTCTACTTTGGTGGGACCTGGACACATGCTTCCTTTTTCCATTTTGCGAGAAAAGAGAGCAGCTTAAAGTTTCACAAAGATAGCTATCTTCACAGAAATACAACGCTGCTCAGAAGTGCAGTTTACTGTCACACACTGGTTCATCAGATCAAACGGATTTCCTTATTAGCAAGAAGATATCGCATGGAAATGTTCAGGATATTTAGCAAGTAAAGTGTTTGTTTGTCAAATACTGACATCGTAGCGCGAACATGTCGCTCTGGTTTCTCTGTCTTTGGGTTTACTCTCTCCACACAACTTTGTATTCTAATGTATATAAATGTAACTCATATAAATAGTTTCTCTTCTGGTAACCAGAGTAGATTTCAGAATGGGGGATCTAGTGAAAGCCTTCTATGCAGATTAAATTAATTCCCCCCCTAAAAATGCAGCGAGACTTTCACCAGTCGAACTCCCAGAAGGAGGTGTGATGGTGACCAGACCCCCTCCCGTTCCTCTCTCTCGCCCCCCCGCCGAGCGAGCCCGCATGCCGTCCCCAGGTTGCGACGGCCCTAATTAAAATGTCCTTCCTCATTATCATCGATTGCCCCGCGCATTTTGGAAAACAACTGCAAGCGCTGAGCTCTGGCAGCGGCGGCGACGGCGGCCAAATATAGACATGTGACACTGGTCTTTAGCCCCGTCAGATGGTCCCGGTCCGACATGAGAGCGAGAAAAGTGGGGCAGCAGCCGAGTCTCCCCAGTGGACGCTGGGCCACAGCTCACACACACACACACACACACACACACACACACACACACACACACACACACACACACACACACACACACACACACACACGCAGACCGCAGATGGCCGGTGCCCCATTCCAGGGTTCATCAGCCACGAGAAGGAAAAAAGAGCCACACACAAGAAAAACAAACTTCCAGTCATTAATGGTATGATTTATTCATTAACAAGTGTGTGTTGTGAAGAAAGTTTCTCATTTATACAATCTGTGACGATATTTCTTAGAGCTTTACTGGATGCAGAATACGGTAATGAATCCAATAAAACGCCTTCAATTATTAATAATGTTGAAATGCTCTCCATCTAAATGAGAAGATTTCTGCTTCTGCTCCGTTTTCATTCTCAAGATTCGTAGCGAGGAGCAATTGTGCCGGTTGGATGAAGACATTTGTACATTTGAAAGTCTAATAAAGCCTGCGATGTGTTTTGAGGAAAATGTACGGCGCGATCACAAAACCAGCGACGTTTGTGTCCGTTAAACCAAAAGAACGAGCGGGAAGTAGCGAAAATGATCCGCAGAGTCAGCCGGTTAATCTGAGTTAAGAAGTGATTTCAGCGATCGTTCATAGAAACACGAGTGCAGCTTTTATACTCGTTGAGTTCCGGTGGCCTGTAATTGACCTAAGTCACACTTCTAATGTATCTAAAGACAGGAAAAAGGCTCAGTGCTGCAACATGTTGCCATCAATCATTCATCAGCCAATGTGGGCACTGAAACACGTCAGCCAATCAATGATTCATGGGAACATATTGCCTCCCATGAACCTTTTTTTCTTCTTCTTAATTTTAGATCTTATTTCTAGGACCCTGTCTGTCCTATAGGCAGGCGGATGTCTCTCTTACTGCCACTTTAAAAAGCAGTGTGCGTTGTTATAACCGAGGCTTCGGGCTTTTACCCGCTTGACGGACAGATGGACGGACGAATGGACAGACTGAGTCGGGCAGACAGACATGTCAGAGGAGGCTCGCTGCCGGCTGGCGAGGCAGGACAGAGGGAGCATCTGCCGGCGGGTTTGAGGAGCAGCCATGGCTTCTGTGAATCGGGATCTCCCCTGACGCCGGTGGCGAGCCAAGGAGGGCCGCGGCGGTGCCAACGGGTCAGGGGAATCACTAATGGTTCAAAATATCATCACCTAAAAGGGTCGGGAACATCTGAACCCTCTGACACCTGCATGGACGTCCACCCTGAAACTACCGTTTAAAGACTAATGCTAATGCTAACTTCTTCTTCTTCTTCTGATTATTCAAAACAAGGTTAAATCATGAAACGCAGATGCAACAGAAAATTGAAAACACGTCTTTTCATGTTCATTTCTGTGAATTACAGAACACTTGTACCTCTCCAGGCTTCTGAAAAGGATCAGTAGATCATCTAAGGAACAAAAACTCTCTCTCTCTCGACACCATGAGACAAGATAACAAGATAGGCGCCTGAAAGCGTTTTGAAATCCGGAAATCTCAGCAGGTGAACTTGAAGCCATCATTATGGATCAATGACCCCCATCAACCTCCAACCGATGAAATTCTACTCATTTTGTTCTTCTGGGGCAATAAAACATCTTTTGCCCCTTTTTTTAACATGAGAGATTTAGAAGAAGAAAAAAAAAAAGCCTTTAAAGGCAGCACAACAGTCACACGTCCGAATTCCCCTAAACTCGATTGCCAGAGCTCAGTGCTTCTCTCCCCCCCCCCCCCCCCCCCGCTGGTTATCTACGGAGAGCCACAGAAACCAGAGTGTGTGTGTGTGTGTGTGTGTGTGTGTGTATGGGGGGGGGCTTACCAAACACAGTCGTGGCCCATTTGACCACAGGGGAGGCCTGTCAATGGCCCAGATAGTTCTGGTAATTTCTCAGCGTTGACTCCACTGCTGCTGCTGTATTTTACATATTCAGAGAGGGAATCCAATATGGGGGGGGGGGGGGGGGACTCCCTTTGTTCTGGTGTGTGTGTGTGTGTGTGTGTGTGTGTGTGTGTGTGTGTGTGTGTGTGTGTGTGCGTGTGTGTGTGCGCTGGATCACGGGGCTAAGGGGGCCGCGTGCTCCTCCGCGGATACGCCTTGAAGTTCGAGGAACACAGAAGGTATATTTGAAATACTGAGGAGTGAGGAAAAGAGAAGTAAACAGGATTAGCGTTATCAGCTGCACTTGCAAGGGGAATGCACACACACACACACACACACACACACACACACACACACACACACAGACGCACATACTGTATATATTTGAGGATGCAAACACATACACTCACACAAGGATTTGCAAGTGAAACATGAATAAGTAAAGCAATAAAGCATTCTGTGCCGCAGTCGGAGAAACATCACTCTTCTCGGACCATGTGGGCAAATAAGTGTTTTTCTTAATCTAAGTAGTGGAGCATGATTCTGAATGGAATGATAATTGACCTTAATGCTCCTCCTCTGTGACGGCGCTGACAGCGACTCATGGCTCATAGTGGCACGGAGGCGCGGGAGGCGAACGCGAGGGAGGCGCCGACGCTTCAATTGCAACCAAACAAGCGATCGGTTAAAATAAAAATAAAGAAGCGAGCTCGCCACTCAAAACGTCAAGAAAATGAGCGTGTGCCCCCCCCCCCCCCCCCCCCCCCCCCGCGGCGTGCTGAAGAATGAACGTGATTTTCTGAAACTTGTTTCTGCGTGTTCTCTGAATATCAGAGGGGCGGTTATTTAAGAAAATCACCCCCCCTCCCCCCCACCCCTTCCCTCCATCCATCCTCTCCTCCCCCACAACACAAGCGGGCGGATGGTGCTAATTTCAAAAACATCATCTCCTCCACGCCGGGTTCAGGAAGTTGATTTATAGACGGTGCTCGCAGGAGTTAATTGCGGTGCGCGACACCAATCAGTCTTTGGGGAGATTTCTAAGGCAAGCGGGGATTAAATCGACACCCAGCACAAACAAACAAACAAACATATTCATATCTCCCGTATTTATTTATCAATGTTGTAGATTGCGGTCTGCCTCCGAGATTGCCCCCTTTTTCTGCCGAAGATTCAATAAGTTGACAGAAACATTGTCAGCGCCGGGGTGTCGCTTTATATCGCTGCTGCCAACAAATCTGTCTTTGGGAAAATGGAAATGTATGTTTTAAGCACGCCCAAGTGATGGAGCCCACCCCCCCACTCCGCCCAGCACCCCTCCCTTGTTGCATCCACGAGAGTTGCTCCTCCACAGAATGATCATCGTTGTGTTCGGAAGCATTCATCTTGATTATAGAGACAGAAATGCTTTGATAATGATCTGCGGGAGACGGTCGTCAGAAGTTTGTCAAAAAGCACTAAATGTCAAATCCCCGGCGGTGGTATCTAACTATCTGGTGGTGTGACACAGCCTGTCACACACACACACACACACACACACACACACACACACACACACACACACACACGGATTTGGCCAATGAGACGTATGCGTCTCATTGCCTCCCATGCCTCCTGACTGTAGTGCTCTGAGAGAGAGAGAGATGGAGTGGAGAGCACGCAGCTGCAGACCAACAACAGCAGCAGTGTGTGTGTGTGTGTGTGTGTGTGTGTGTGTGTGTGTGTGTGTGTGTGTGTGTGTGTGTGTGTGTGTGTGTGTGTGTGTGTGTGAGAGGTCGTCTGGCGGAACACGTATGTTCAGGGAAACAAAACCACAGTGGGAAAAAGGAAACTGGATTCGGCGCATTTGTTGCAAAGCTGTCAGCTGTTTGTGCGCTAAGCGGTTCCATTTGTTAAATATCTTCCTGTCAAAGTCGACATGGAAGACATAGTGAAGTGGAAAACGGTCTTTAAGTAGCTGTAGTGCTGCAACAATGTTCAATGGGTCAAGAACCGGTGGTTCCCGACCCGGGGGTCTGGACCCATCCAGTGCGTTCCGAACGTTGTCGTGACTAACGCATTGCATTGTGGGATATTTATGCCCGTGTAGTATGGAATATGGTCGGTTTGACTTGTCCGTCATTTCATTGGTTGACACTTTATAAATTCTAGACTCTAACCTTTCTGTTACTCATTTCCGTGTTTAGGTCACATGACGACACCTGAGCCATCTCTGTGATGAAGACTGTGAGGTGTGACTGAAAGCTTCAGACAGAGCTAGTAAGTGGACCTTTTAAGTTTCCTTTTTTCTTTTTTTTGTCAAATGCAAAAATCACGTTTATATATTTATACATACAGAGCTCATTCTGTGGTGAAATACAACTCACTCTGTCAGGCACACACACACACACACACACACACGCACACACACACACGCCCTAACAGCGTTATAATTTAAATGTTAATGACATCACAGGTCTCACTTCTGCAGCTTTAGGAAGAGACATTTGCACGCCGACTGGCAGGTACCGAACGCTAAACGAGTGGAATTCCTCTTTAAAATGCTAATGAGGGCCTGCTGAACTGTGTGTGTGTGTGTGTGTGTGTGTGTGTGTGTGTGTGTGTGTGTGTGTGTGTGTGTGTGTGTGTGTGTGTGTGTGTGTGTGTGTGCGTGCGTGCGTGCGTGCGCGCGCGTGCGTGTGTGTGTGTGCGTACACTTCACAGCCCATATGCATGAGTGCTTGTGTGTGTATATGCAGCTTGTAAATGAACTGCCAGCTTTCAATACGATTACGCTGTGTGACCTTTTTAGAGGAACTGACACAATATACAGGATTTAGTTCATTATTGAGCAACTTTGTGCAACTCGGGCTTTTATTTTTAAACGAGTGCGATCACAATGAAGCTGGGAGAGCAGGTTTGACTGTCGCATTCGTCTCACATGTTTATTATTAAAAAGCAGCGCAGGTTTTATTCTGCCAAAACTGTCTTTTTGATAATAAATCCTTTTGTTTTCCGTCGGTTTCTCACAAATCTTTAATACGTCAGCCGGTGTTCCCTCCGCCCCCCCCCCCCCCCCCCCCCCCCCCGTGTTGGTTTTGTCTCTGCATATGGCCGAAGTGGCCGCCGCCCACCGCTCACAGCCTCCCCGGCTTCCCAGAGAGCAGGCAAACATCTTGAGCGGGTACAAACGTGGACCGACCCTCCCTTTGGCTGACGTCCAAACTCCGTCTCGCGTCTTCTGGGAGAACAAGAGGAGAAATGGAACAACTGGTTTTAATGAAACAATTACAAGACACTAATTATTATGTTAATGTTTTGCTACTATCATCAGCCACCGCTAACAGCCTCCTGCACCTAGAGGTTCAGAGCCTGCCGTGTGTGCGCTCCTGTGTGTGCTTTCCTTTCAGCCTAGGTGGGAAGATGGACGTTTTTCAATAGGCAGCCGTGTGCGCGGCAGGAATGTGTTGAAATGTAAAAAGGGCCACAAAGCGCCGGCTGTTGTCATTGAATGTCAGGTACATTAATTCCATAATGCTCAGCGCAAATAAATTAGCAGCAGGGTTGCCAGTGATTCAAAGCCATCAGTTTTAGGTGAGTGTGTGTGTGTGGAGGGGGGGGGCGGGGGGGCTCCGGAGACATGCCTGGAGGCGAGAACACACACAACACACACACACGCAAATAAACACATGCATCACAGCCTCGCTGTGCCTCCACACACACACACACACACATGTGAAGCAGCAGTGTGCTGTGGAGGCCATTGTTAATGGAGCAGCAGTTGTACACGTGTTGTGCATGAAAGGATGATTCCACCTTCCTGCGGCGCGTGGACGCTCCAGGTACGCCGACGTTCTGTAAACACACACAACGAAAACCCGCTGCCGAGCTTCTGAAGGAAGTCAACGCCAGACGATGCGGTAACCAGGAAGAGAGAGGAGCTTGTGCTTTTCTTTGAAAGGGGAGTCGTTTAGGATTCAGAATGTGATTCTGAATCTAGAGTCAGTAAGAACCTCTTTACATCAGGTGAAGGAGTCATCAGGAATACGGTTGCAGAGCTGTCGAGCAAGACGTCCTCTGGTTTGTCTTCTCTGTCGGACAAAAAAACAAACAATCTGACTCTGTCACTCTGCTGGGAACTTGTTCGCATTTGCATCCTGTTCTCTCACATTCAAAACACGTCGATGGATAATAACATCATTATTCTGTGCTTCTGGGAAAAAAAAGGTGCATTGAAAAAGAACTCAAATTGATCAGATTTCACTAATGGAGCTCAGCGGGAACGTTGCTTATTTCTGAAGAGATCTGAAATAATAATTGGTGCAGTTTGTCAGTTGGCTAATATTTGTAAGACTTCAAATGAAATCATGAAAAAGTGGACGGTAACATTTTCTGTGTTTAGGTCGAACGTCGCTCGGATGAAAACCGTTCGCAGCCGGTAGAACCAGCGCCGCGTTTGAGGAACCGCATGATGCTGCTTCAGTTGTTTTGCAGAACAAACGCACGTCTGTTCACCTCCACCGCTGGTGTCGTGGTGGCGGCGGATCAAACCGGAACACTCTGCGCGCCTTACACCGACAGATTGGAATGTTATTCTTCCAGTTTGGGTGAATTGACCCTTTAGTTACCTCCTCTGCTTCCGCTCGACTTTGAAGACGTGGAGGGCCGTTTGTTGGTCTGGGCCAGGTCTCTGAGTCTCAGTGGGACTACCTGGCTGAATGATGGCTCGATGAAAGGAGCAACAAAGTCCCAGACTGTCTGCCATAAGTCAGTGAAAGAGGTGATTCATGAACAGTGGGCACTAGGTCTTGGCTCTGACTCTTTGATTGAAACCTGTTTAGCAACAACCGCTAATTTCATTACATGGTGTCAGCGCACACTGAGCGGCTCCTCCAGGGCCCGCTTTGAACTCTCGGGTCCCAAACAATGACACGGGGCGGTCGGGGGGCCTGATGGGAGCGTGACGGGTCGGCGGTGGGAGGAAAAACAAAAACCTCCCCCTTCAAAAAAAAAAAAAAAAAGGGACGGCGTTTTTTCATAATGCTGAAGTCTGTCAAATATTTTGATATGTCCCACACACCATGGCGAGGCTCCTCCTGGGCTTTTTGCCTTTCAGCGGGGAAACAATTGACTTTCTTCGCGATCAAGTCGTTCGCCTCCCCGCCTCCAGGCAAAAGCTTTCATGAGGAGCCATGGCTCGCCGCTGCAGCTGTTCCGCTGGGGTTCTTCCCATGGACACCGGGGATAAAAAGTCTTTGAGGAAGCCACTTCAGTTGTGCGGCCTCGCAGGTTTCTCTTCTTTTCTTGTCTCGCTCAACCAAAAACTTGGCTCGCAAGGAACTTTGCGGTTGTTTTCTCTTTGTCGGACTCGGTTTGATCTTTTTTGTCTTTGTCAGTGATGATGATTAACCGGCGCAGTCATTACTAGTTGGGTCGGCCCGTCGTCTTTGTGTAGTTCTGGATGCAAAAATACTTTGGTCTTCAGATTTGACTTGAATCAAAAGTGAGGAACGATTTGCGGTGGCATTTTTTTGAAATCCAAACGTTATAACCCTATTTAATATTTATTACTTGAGTCCATAAGACCTCTACATCGTCAATAAGATCAATAATTACCTGAAAGCTCTATAATATCCACATGTTAATCACCCTCTAGTGGATCGTCAGTACAATGCAGGAAGTGTAGAAGTCGCTTATTTAGCAAATTCAAGATGGCTACCACTGTTACCAATCACGCCTTGTGAGAGGATTAAAATCTGTGTTTTTACTTACATTTTAAGATGGATTTAAGCCGTATATTAATACCAAACGCTGCGCTTTATTCACAACGCGTTGAAAATGTAAATTGTTGTTTTTTGTTTTGTTTTTAATGATAATAATTAAGACATTTAAAGTATTTATATGTAGTTCAAGAAGGTACGCAATGTTTGTATTGCTGTAGATATGTATAATATGCATTTAATTTAAGTACAGCATATGTATGAGAATAATGTAATATTTGAAATGGAATTTGAAAATTCTAAATAAATAAATGCGTCTTGAAATTCACATTTTTGCTTCTGACAAAACTCCAGTTAAGATAAATAACTTGCCATTAAAACGGCAAATGTATCCAAAAAAAAAATTGTATATGCAAATTTGAATAGCCTATTATAATAACATATAGTCTATATATATATATATATATATATATATATATGTATATTGTATCGGGGTGAAACGAGACTGCTGCTCTAGTTTGAAATAAAAAACGAAATGACTCGGCGACGCGCTTTTTGCAGCGCGTGAACATCCTCTCTAACAGGGAGGGAGCAGCAGACTTCCAGAACATGCACCATGAAGGTAACTTTGTAAAGTTCACTGCGGATACAGAAGCCGTATGAATATTCATGGAAAATTACCCGAGCTCGCTGTGCCTGATAGCCGGGCCCTGTTCCTGCCGCGGTATTAGGCCCGTAAAAGAGATGAAAGGCTTGTGAACCGTCCCCACTTCTTGGCCTTATACTGGGACACAATGGCCAACCAGCCGCTCAATTAGTCTGCCGTCTTAGACTGACTGTTTGACAGGTCTAGCTAATTGTTAATCCCGCCATAACTGTTGCTCAGAGTAATTAATCATGTAACAAAAGGGCTCTCAGCGAGGCAACCCCACCAGTGCGGATGTGTGTCAACCCAGCGAGCGAGAGCTGAGAAACGGGGGGTAAAAAAAAGAAAAGCGTCAGTAAAGGTTGTCCAATTTACAGCGGAGGTTGATCAACAAATATTTAATCTTCATTTGCGGCACCTTTTGACGAGCGTCCCGCGTAAACAAGTGCGTTGCGTGAGATCTCCTGGCTCATGTGAATGGCTCTGTGTGAAGCGGGTTCCAGGGGTCAAGCGCCATTCATCACGAGACGGGAGTGTCATTTTCTCCACTTCATACGCAGGGCAGCTGCTTAAGGGGAGGAAGAGAAAAGGAGGTATTCTTTGAGAGGGGGGGGGGGGGGGGGGGGGGAGAGAGAGAGAGAAAGAAAAGGCAGAGCCAAGGACAATACGGGCTTCAGAGAGGAGACGGAGGGTGAATGAGGAACACAAGGTGCCACTGTGTCAGAATTCAAATGTGAGCACGACCGGTGATGTCATTCACCTCCCCAACCCCACCTCGAGTCACAAGACGAGCCGCATTCCTGGGAACAGGAAATGGACACAAAGAGCCGCCGTGTTTTGCTAAACACTGACTCATTTCGCTGTGACCCGTACGTTGTTTCTTCTTTCTTTCTTTTTTTTCCTCGGTGTGTCCAAATGATGATTAATATCTGTTTTCTATCTCTGCGCCGAACGGTCGCAGCGGCAAACAAGAGCACCTCTTGTTCGGATGAAAAAAGGAATTCTAGGCTCCCGGGCTATGGCATCTCATAAAGGCCAAAATTGGATAATTTGAGGGAAAATGGACAGAGGTCATAACTCATTTCCATCTTTCTTTTTTTTCTAGATTAAAAGATAGTCACGCAAGGCAGTTGGTGTTTATGGGAGGCTCAAAGAGCTTCCAAGGCTGCCAGGGATTTGTTTTTGCTGGATGCTACCTCACAATGACGGATCAAACTGCTGCAACAAAAGAAGAATGAGAAGTCAGGGCTGATGGCTCACCTCACCCGCCATCATAATCCTCATTGTACCAAACGAGCGACAATCAGAGCTTTGTTACTGCTACGCCGACAAATGGAGGAAAAACATGATGATTTTGAGCAACAAAACAAATCCTCCGGGGAGCCACTGGCTGTCCCGCCGGTCGACCCACCTCCACCACCGCCGAGCAGGACCAAAGCACAACACCACACAAAACCTGCAGACAATAAACAGAAACAGTAGGAATCCTTCCCTAATTTGACTTGCTCCACAGGTGGTCACCAGCTGCTTGCGAACAGGTTACCGGGGGCCCCGGCGGAGGAGAGGGGATTTTCATTTTAAGCGGAACAATAGGGAACCGCTCAGGTCCCAAAACCAGGAGGTCGTTTCTTTCTCTCTCTCTCTCTTTTTTTTTTTTTTTTATTTGGCAGTGCCCGGAGGTAAGTCGCAGCTCCACGGCAGCAGACAGTGAGGTCTTTTGTCTCTGCGTCTGTGCACCAAGATGGGGGCTATCAGAAATTCCCCCTGTCTTAGTTCACATGATTCAATGAGAGCCCTGTGTGTCAGTCTGATGGCTGTTCTTTTCTTGTCTATTCATGTCGTACACCGAAGGGGGAAAGACCCGGCTACGCTTACGGCTGGAGGCCTGCTTTTACTCAGCCAATGAGAACACAAACTGCAGAGTTCATTTAACTCATAATTACATGGCTTCTCATACTGAATGGTGCTTCAGTCAAGCCAGCGTGTTGGAAATGGGCAATGGTCATCCTCTTAAAGCCCTTGAAATCCCATGAATGTGCCACCATACCTTAGCAAATCTTTTTTTCCAGATTAATCGCATTACCGCTGTGGCAACTATCACGGATCCAGATGAACACACATGAAAACAGTCTTTTGTCTTTGATGCGGCGACAGGCACATGGTCAGATTCAAGAGACTTGATGAATCGGAGCAGAAGATGTCTCCAGGCAGAGGGGCTTTTCCAATTATCCCCGATGAGATCTTGTACATGGAAACTCTGACACCTGACCACCCAATGAAAGGATGTACGTTAGCAGAAGTAATCATCGGAATGTGAGATGCAACATCTCTCCCTCTCAGGGAAAATGGAAACGTCTCCATAAATACGACGAAAGAAACGCGTTGGAGTCCGGATTCCTCAACCCAGAGATTTTTAGAGTGAAAGCTGCACGGCATCAAATAATCCAAGACTCCAAGACATTAAACTCTACTGGCGACCACTGGGATTGCAACACCATCTCTGGCACGTGGACTACAACGAACAACAATTTGTTTTATGCAAATGGAGGATGATATTGTCCAAAATTACAGGGAGAATTGTTGAAATTGTCATTGAAATAGCCTTGGAAAGAAACAGTTTTTCTTGGCAATAGCAGAAACGGTGGTTGCTGGCACACAGTGTGTTCATTGGCCTCCGCTAATGTCCATTCTGTTTGATTTAGAACAGAGTTTCTGTCTAATCCAACCAGACAGCTTCCAAAAGTGAATTAAACCAAAAGTGGAATAAAAAAGAAGGAAGAATGACTTCTCCGAGTCACTTCATCTATCAGTAGCGGCTCCACAACAACAATTAAATTCACTTTCTGGCACCTTGGAACCAAATTGGAGGCCACTATGACCTTAAAATGCTTTTTAATAATTATGTTTTTTGTCAAAAATGATGGTGCTGCGAGTTGGAAACATAGTTGATATCTTGAGAACTTCAAAGGCGATAGTAAAACTAAACGTAAAAGAATTCTGAATATTCTTGTTGCCTGCTAACGCTGTAGTTCTTCCACCTTTTTAATTGATGTATTTTTGTTATTTTCCATCCTTCCGTCACGGTTCGTTCGGGGCTGTGCTTGATGAGCTGTGGCGGTGGCGGCGGTGGCGGCGGCGGCGGCGGCGGCGGCGTGCCGTCCCTCGGGGTCACCTTAAACCGCGGTCAGGGCGCTCGGCTTCTCCTCTCAGAGCCGAAAATAAAACTTTCATCTCCCTAGTCATCGCATCCTGAACTTGCCCCCGCGTCCCTTCATTTAAATTCACACAGCTGATGTTTGTTGTGAACAGGCGCTGTCAGAGAGGATAAAGAAAGGTTACCTGGTGGCTGAGAGCGAGACGCTTTACACCAGCAGATTTATCCACACTGATGTTTTGATGTCACCACCGGCTCCTCCGGGCGCTTTGCTGTTGTAACGAACCAAACCCCAATCAAATCTTTGAAGTAGTCATGTATGCATAAGCGCCGTCTACCTTAATGCTAAATAATTAGCAAAGCGAGCGCGCGGCTCACTGGGATCGTTACCTCAGGGCTAAACTTGCTTTTCCTGCTTTGATCATTACGTTAATTAAATCTGGCTCCCTTGACAGGTCGGGGGCTAAAAAACAGGTAGGTGTCATAGGCACCTCGGCGGAGACAGAAGCACCTGGTGTGTGTGAGCGCTCCAGCTGTCAGCGGCGATGCCTTAAGAGTCGGGCGGCGGTGGCGTTAATTCGAACCGATGTCCCAAAAGGGGAGGGGAGGGGAGGGGAACGACTCAATTGTAAGACACCCCGATTCTCCGGGTCTGGAGGCGGGCGAGGCTGCAGCTTCACGGCAGCTTTGGCCAGAGGAGGAAAGAAGTCATGTTGTCAGACCTCAGTGTCAGCTCGCGTCATAACCAGCGCCTCAGGGACAAATTAGAAGTGTGTTTCGAGAGATGTGTCAAAAGTGTTCTCGGTCCACATCACAGCAGAGAAAATCGTGCAGAGAGGGACCTAAACCAAAGTCAAATGCCAAGGGCAGCCAGAGGAGGGACTCACCTATGAGTTATTTAAATCAAGATGGCTCCAAACTGTGAATAATTACACAAGTGTGCATTCGTGTCTAATGTCATTATTCATGTACGGCTTGTACAGGATGTCAACAGAAGACTGTAAACACCTCATGGAAAAAGAACTCTCACTAATCACGGTTAGTGTGGAAAGGCCACAGTGTGTGAGGGGGCTCAATGAAGTCATGGGTCCTTATGTATTTAGGTTGCATACCTCAAGGCACATTTATAAATACATTCGTAATTATTTCGACGAAGCCAAAGCCAGCTTCCCTCAACAAAACCAAATCCCAACAACTGATCCGGTTTTGGTTGGCGTTGCAAAAGAATTGAAGGCAACCGAGATGAATGTATCTATGAGCATATCTGCACTTCTATCTATTCTGGTCTTTTAGAAGGGACATGAGACAACTCAAGGATCCTCTGTACTCCAGCTGCAGGTGCATCAGTCCAAAAATCTCTCCGATTGTTGATATTTCAAGTCTGTTGAAAGTAAAAGTCTTTCCGGCTGGAGGAAAGTCTCTCCTCCACAGAAGCTGACACAGGCTGCAGGGCAGAAGAATCTCCCCGTCCGTGATGAAAATAAGGCAAATGACATTAATTTCATGTGAAATAATCTAGATTGTGTTTGTTGGATCAGCTCGAGTTTAAAAAAACGACTGTCTGCCTGAGCCCAGCGGCCTTTCCTCCACATCCTCATCCAGCGCCCCACACCACAGAGCGTTCAGTAGTAATTAGTGTCTTCAATATGTTTAACCATCCCACATACCTGTTTAATCAAACCGTTTTCTGGGCATGTATTCAACCTTCAAAGGCGGCGTTTGAAAAGGACTCGGAAAACACAAAAGCGAGTGGTCTGTGAAGATCATTAACGTTTGGAATCAGAAGTTGACATAAGGCCCGGTTTTGTTGCCGCACTCCTGGATCCGTTTCTGTGCGGTGGAAGTTGAAGATGTTTGGAAAATTGCTCCGATTATAGTGTTCATGTGCCATTTGATACCGGTTCCAAGAACAAGGGGAGCTGCAGCCAAACCAGACTACACCAATAAGAGCTGGCGGAACTGGCCGTCCTTTCATAGACCACATGGTCCCTTTACCGAGTGGACACGTTTTATTATCATGGTAATCGACTTTGTAATTTCGGTGTGAACAGCCCCACCCTGCTCCGTTTACAATGGAGAGATCTCAACACCAATCAAAGCCAAGTGTATCAAGGAACAACAGTTTACTAGAAAGGACAAATGAACTGGACCCTGACTATTTCAAAGGCTACAAGTTTGTCGTTGTCCATCAAAAAACGTCTATTTAGTCCATTTATCAATAGTCGTCGTTTACCGTCCTGGACGGCTCATTACTGCTCCGATGAAACCTTCACTGTACTGGTGCGACTTGTAAACACGCCGGCCTGCCATCAACATACATTAGCTCGAGGTTTGGCTCTTTACATCAAAGATGGATTCCGTCGCGGAAAAGTTGTCGCATCGAGGGATGCGTTCAAAGCAAGCCGATGGGCGTTCTTCATCGCTCTCCAACGGGAACATCAAATGACAACACAATACGTTCTTGGACTTCACAAAGACGGACGGGCCTCCCACACTGAAGCTCGCTCCATCTCCAAACCTTTTCAACGCGAGCCCGTCCCGGTCCAACCTTCTTTGAGAGCGACGCACTTCACCATCGACTGACTCTCCGGGTCTATTTCTGTCCCAGCCTTGAAGCGGCGGCGCCTGCGCCCACGGGCAGCGTTTCTGAAAAATCACAAGAAATTCATTTCCTCCCTGGATGGAAAATAACAAAGGCATTCCTCATGACAGGCTGCTCTTCCTGTCATCTGCAGACCACAAGTCAACTCATCTATTAATAGAAACCCCCTCCTCGTTGCTTCTTTATCACAACCAGACTGCAGAACTCTCATCAGGTGATTTGATTAACAATTTACAGGCGGGCAGGAAGTCTGTGAGGAGTTTAGGCAAAGGTACAAACAGATCCTCCACACTGTGGGGGTTTTTGGGGGGGGAATGCAGCGTTAAATATTCAGTTATTATTTTCTCCGTAGTAGATTTCTGACCTAGTTCACAGTAATTAGGTTACTCTGTTCAGCCACTTTGGTAAACAAGGGTGTTTTCCTGGTGAGATAACTTGGCTCTCGGTGTCGTGGTGCAGAGACTCAGCGGGGATTATCTTCCATCTGAAGGAGATACCTATCTGTTCTGTTGACGTTTCTGCTGGGGCGGCGTCAGAGCGGCTTCTAGTGTCTTCGTTGTGACCCGGTACAGTACGAGCTCACGACTTCATCATCACAGAAACCCAAATCTAATAATATCGAAATGTTTGTCCTGAAACATGAAGGTTATTTAAAGGGTTGTTTCATGTAAATCATATTACAAACATGCACCTAGCTTTATAGATTTATTGGGACAGCTTCTGGACAATAAATAATAGCATTCATAATTTGGGTGCGCCACCCTTTTAACCAAATCAAATCAAAGCAAACGATGCTCTGATTGGCTGCGTCGTGTCAGAAGCACGATCGCGTCCAAATGTGAAGTTAACCGAGCTTAGCGGAGCGCGTGTGCACGTTGTAATTCAAACGCCTGCACCGAAAGGATCAAATTTAAAGGTAAATTGTGCAGCTCGTTTGCGTGTAGGTGTGTGTGTTTCTGTTAATGTAGAGACTCTCTCGTCACCTTCCAATGTAAACACACATGAACGTGACGGAGTCTGTGCTGCAGAGGCGCTGCAGAACATCCGGCACCCATCAGCAAACCGACGGCCGTTCGTCGATCGTACATTAATATCTCGGGGCATCGGCAGCTTCTCCAGAAGCAGAACTAACAAGTTAAGCCCAAACATTGGGTTTGCATGGCAGTGAAGTGGGGGGGGGGGGGGCAATGCATACATCAAACGGAGACGGTCGGTCAATACTGGGGTGTGGAGAATCAACACGCTCTTTAAAAGGAGAGGCTTATGCTCAAACATCACAGTGCCAGTCGCCCGGGCCTGATCATTTCCCGAGGCCCGGATCGCCATTTCTCATTTGTTGCATTAGCAGGAAGGACGGCGTACAAATAAAATCTCCCAGAGCAAGAGAGGTATCTTTGCATACAAAACAAGGCCGTGTGTGATTTTCAACGGGGCGAGAGGGCAAATGAAAGTGCGGGGGGGGGGAGAGAAAAATATGCGCCTCCATCAGTCGGTAAAACACATTTAGGAGATTAGCATTTCTGAAATAGAGCGTTTTAAGAGCCACGCTGTGCGCGGGTTAGAGGTTGGAGTTAGACACGAAGAAGGTGGAATTTGGCACATAATTTGATTATTTGGTTGGTTTTCATTTACCTCTCTGGGTGTGAGTTCACCTGGAGGCACTATTTCTTCCCTCGCTTTCACAGAAAAGCTTCAATTTGATCCTTTTTGCCTCTTTAACTCACCTGAACTGAAAGTTTCCATGGACATTTATGTACGGAGGGAGTCTCATTAGGTGTAAATGTGGCAGCATGCACAGCTGCTTGTGCCATTCCGGTTTTAAGAAGTCATTTCTCCCCCAAAAACAGACTCTCCTTTTGCTCACACTTCATGTTTAGAAGCCCAATTGAGCTTTATTGGCCATTCTCTCGAAGCGCAAACACACACAAGCAGCCATTCCTCTTCAAAATATTAGAGTCTGTACTGATTGCCACCACCTGCGTTATCACACAGGCTACTAAACAGATGCAGGAGAACGACTTCGCTGTGGAAAGCACAGCTGAGACGCGGCGTCGAATCTGGCAAAAGTGCAACCTGTTTGATCTGCAGCACAGAGAAGAAATCAGTTCCGTCTCCCAGACAAAGAGCGCGATGGACGACGACAGAGGACGACAGAGGACGACAGAGGACGACAGAGGACGCCTTCAACCGCCGCATGCCGTCCGGCCACAAAGTAGCGCACTGCTGGTCAAATATAGTGCAGTAGCTGCAGACCGGAACAAACCGGGGGTTCGTATTCTCTCACGGATGCTTTCCTCACGCAAGAACAACAAAATCCCACATTTCAAATCAAGTTGACACAAACCCATGGCTTGCTGCTTGTGCTTAAACAGCATTTCAACGGCTATGTGTCGGGCCCCTCCCTCCCCCTATCTCATTCATTGCCATTCTCTTCCTGTCCACCAGATGCCCTCTTGAGGCCAAATCCCCAATGTCCCCCCTAAGGCTTTAATCCCTGAACCCTCAGAGACTTGGTCCAGACGCCGCGGTTGTACTAGCCAAGTCAGAATATATGGTCGATGAATAATCCATGTGTGTAAGATATAATCAGGGCTTGCTTTCCTCTGATTTCATGTGTTTCACGCCTATGGGCTTCCACCGGCAACCCCCGTGTTTAACAAGACAACGCTGTGAATTGTGGGTAGTTCTCTTGACAAAGTCTGCAGAAACATGGACTTGCGAAAACGTGTGCAAAAAGGGCTCAAAAATGTCTGCGAGGGAGTCCTCGAGCACATGGCGGTGTGACGCTGGGACATCCCTAAACCCGCACGCCTCCATGTCTGTGGGAGTGTATCTGTATACACCTACAGAGTGAATAACAAATAAAGCTTTCCCCGCATATGTGCAGGCTTCAATCATGCAAGTGCACAAAATCCAACAATTGTGTTTTCTTCTCCTCAAAGAGGAGCAAGCGCTTCAGCCGCCCGGTTACCGTTTTGTTTATTTGACAGCCAAAAGACGTCTTCGTTAAAGTGTTTACAGTCATTGATCCAGCAGCATCTTAGTGACTTTTTCAATGTTTACGGGCTTCACGGTGAAGCAACCTTGACCGATCATTCCTTTTCTTTTTTTCTCCAAATCGATTCTTACTGATCTCGGTCGTGAGCTCGTTCCATCTTTTTCATATGCGTATCATTTCATTTATAGCTGATAAGAGATAAAAAAACAGAAAACACACATCCTTTTCTTTCGTGTCTTTTACGAGGCGCGTCACTTTGCATTCAGGTGTGCGAGAAAATAAAAGAGAGTAAGTGACTTCTGCACATTCGGGCCGGTTGGAGCTTCGCTGCCCGTTGGAACGGCAACACACCGCCATCGATGAAACACTCTCCCTCCACCGCCAAATTGTGTTTTACAGCATCTGTTCATTATAGATGGCCGACATGATGGATATGGTCATAATATTAATGTAAGACTGACACAGCAGAGACATGAATCATGGCCGACTTTATTTCAAAGCTGGCGTTTCATTGGCCCGCCACTAAAAAGTGATATATAAATGTCAGCGAATGGCAGCCGTAAAGCATTATGAAGTACATTTGATGGTGCGTTTTCACCGTTATCAACCCGCTGTTATTTACTAATGTGTCTTCTTCATGTGACAGCCGCTGTGGACGTCCGTGTCGGTGTGGTTTGCAGACTGTGTGCTGAGAGGCTCTACCTTTTGTCTCTTGCAGGTGCTGGTTCAGCAGCGAGAGGAGGACCGAGGTAAGAGCGAGCAGACGAGAGGACGTCCTCATGTGTGGCGAGCGCCTTTTGGGTACGGAAGTCCAGGAGGGACTTTAAATTGAAAGCATTCAATCAAATAGAAATTTAATTTCCCTTATGTGTATAGGATGTATGACAAGGGGTCATTATTCATTTCAAACCATGAATTCATTGGTTCTTATTTTTGTTTTCAAAAGCAGGTTTGAAAACATTTAAAAAAAAAAAAATCAAGCTAAGGATACATTTTGAACGAACTAACCACACATTTTAACCATTTTTCTTAATTTAACTCATAATCATAATCTGTGGAAAAACAGTATATATATATATATATATACACAAAGATACATGGTGCTCCTTATGTTTGTATAAACAAAAAAATTAAAAATGAATCTAAAAAAAAATAATTCAAAATTGCATGCAAAAGCTGAGATTGTTATATTATTATTTAGGTTCACAAATAAATTGGCGATTTAACATTATATAAATATGAATTCATTAATTCATATTTATTTTATATAACTGTTGGCTTAATTTGAACTTTGGCAGCCACGATGTTTTTTTTTCCAGGATGTTCATTTCGTCGTACATCATTTACATTTTAAATGAAATCACTGTTGGATATGATGACGTGAGTTGGCTCACGCCTCCTCTGGACTTCCATATTCCATAAGCTGTCAGCGAACGACGGAATAACATCAGTGTCACGTCGAGTTTCTGCACGATTGAAGTGTTCTAAGTCCTGCAGAATTAAAAGTTAGGAAACACAGATTGTTTGTTTTTTGGGGGGCGAGTCGGTTTTAACTTTCCATCAACATCAAGCATCAGAATATCAGAGATGCTTCAACAGCTTCAGTCCCAATATGTGGAGCAAAACCCCAAAAAAAGATTCCTGACATACTGGAACATGTGATTACCTGCAGCCAGTTTGACTTATTTCTCCCAAAACAATGAAAACGGTCTATAAAGAGACTTCAGCTACAAACCATTTTATATGTTACATTCTGTTCACACTAGATGTAATCAATCACCTACAACTTTATCTCCAGCTATTTCTTATTCTGGTCAAAAATAATCCATTTAAATAGTTTCTCTCTGTTTTGTATAGTTTTCGTCTGATGCTCGCACCAAACAACATTTAAACAAGTCTTTTTTCTTTCTTATTTTCTGTCATTTCATAACCGATAATTGATTCCGCACGACTACTGTAGTTGCAGCCTCACCGTTAACCCTTCAGAGTTTTCAACAATCTGGAGTTGAGTTCTTTGAGGGTTTCGGTGACAGTGCGGTGAAAGCCGTAGACTCTCCGCCCTCCACATAATGACAGATCTGAACAATCGAAGCCATATGGATCTCCCAAAAGTATTTTCCTTTATTGACTCTGGAAAGCACAAGTGTGTATGTATTTTATCTGCACATGGAAATAATGCGACAAATCACCTTTGAAGCGGAAATACCACAAAGTGTTCTGCTTTCTATCTAATGAAGACCATGAGGAGTGGATGAAAGCTCTGGGAAAATAAATGTAGTGACAGGAGCTTTTTTTGCTTTTAGCTTTTTCTTATTTTTTTTGGTCAAACAGAAACTACAAACGAACTTTTAAGATTAAGAAAAAGACGGCAAACACACGAGTTTAAAGCAGCGGCTGAAGAAACATTAGGATTTGATCGGCTGCTCGTCTGTGACGGTTCATGTCAGTTAATGGCATAATCACTGCAACTTAAGGCCTGTCAGGTATGTGTGTGTGTGTGTGTGTGTGTGTGTGTGTGTGAGAGGACAGATTCCCATCCTGTATCCTGGATTCCCTCCGCCGGATAAAAACAATCCTCATCTAATATTTTTCCGTGACATGGAGTAATGTAAATTACGGCGGGGTGTTGGTATGTAGTCTGTAATTACACGTCACCCCTCCCTCCCTCCCTCCCTCCCTCCCTCCTCTTCCTCTTCATCGCGGAGCGTTAGCGGTTCTCGTGTGGAGGCCTCCACTCTCCTCCTCCAGCTCTGCGGCTGCTTCCAGCTCGTCCTGTTTGGAAGACGACTGCTGCACCCTACAGTTTAAAAGCCTTCTCTCACCGTGTTCGCTCTCTCCTCTCCTCTCTCCTCTCCTCGCGCTGAAAACCCACCGCTGTGGATTATTCGTTACGCATCCGATCCGAAGGAGGCTTTTCTGGCATCGTAGCGACACAAAAACAGTAAACTGACATTTTATTTGAATACGATAATAAATGAATAAAGAGCGTCACTGTTGTGCTGCAGCTTTAAAGTGCTTCCAACTCTTAAATAATTTCACCAGTCTGGTTTCAGTGGAGAGTTTCGGTGTCCTGATGGTCTAAATGAAATATCAAAGGCTCTTCTTCCTTAATGAGGAGAATATTCTGGGGATAGAAACTGTGAATATTTGATCCACTTTAACAAAAACAGGTTTTTTTGCGCTTAAAAAGCTCCTTTTGGTTTAAATCTAAAATATAGATGTTGTGCTTTTACTCCATTTATTCAAGGTAATCGTTTAACGTTCTTGTGTCAAAGTTGTGTTCTCTAATAAATTATGATTAAAAATATTATGCACAAACATAGACTGTATAAATTCACATTAATCCACACAAAGTAATGTCATAATATTTTACCGTCGGCTCACATAAATACACAGATTATTTCATATTCACAATAACTTGCATGGAGAGAAGTTCTAAAGTAGGTTTTCGCAGTGATCACATCAGAATTAAAGTCCTTAGAAAGTATTAAAGTATATTTTCATGTGTTTTTCATGCTACGTAATCATTTATTCTCTTTATTCTGCCCATTTTGAATACAAATTCCGTTGGAAACTCTGCTTTGATTCCTTATTTTGGAAATATTTTTTTTTTAAATCAGTCCAAACGTCAATGCCATCTCTGGAGTTTTCTGATGCTTTTTAAATGAGAGAAGTTATTTCACCCGTCGTCGTCTTCATCGTTCTCAGCTCTTATTCTTCATCCGTTCAATATTAAATAATGTCATCTGGAGCTTTTGTGTGACGTGATGCAGCTACAATGTTTCTCTTAAATGCCGAATTACAGTTTTGATTGTGAAATCGGCGTTTACACTTATAATAATATCGTAAAATATCGCCACATTCGGTCAAATAATTCAGTTACATTAATATCTGTTATTTTGGCCCAGCACTAGGTCGCCACATTTGATCTTTTCCCTTCAGTAATTTCTCCATCAGTTCCTTTTTTTAGGATTGAAGACGCTGACAATCAGTTAGTGCTAAAAAAAATGTTTTGAGGGAAACTGAAGTCGTTTAAAGTTTCTTCACCAAACTTCAGATGTTTCGCACATTAATGCCGTAGTTACACCGACAGATTCCCCAGAGAGAACCACTCTTAAGTTATTATTCAAACCATCACACGACCTATTTTAGATTTTCCCAATATCGGCTAAGTGACAGACTCATCGGCGTCTTCTCCAAAACGAACTCTGAGTCACTTCTCGGTCCACAACAACGGGGTTCAAAATGACATCTTTGTGCTGACACATCAAAGAACACGCAGTCACTGATTCATCAGATATGGGCTTTATTTAAATATTCTATCATTTAACGTCTCAACTTCTGCGCATGATTCTGCACACCGTATACACAGGAAGCGTACAGTATTCATGGTGCATCACAATAATATCTGAATCATGCAACATATTTACATCTGCATGGAGTTTTATTCTGTGAAATCTCTATAATCAATCTATTTAAATCACAGATTAACACATTATAGTTAACGGGATCATTATCATATATTATTCAAACCAATGATGCTATGTATATATATTAGTAATGATGTAGTAATGAGTGTTATATACGCACATAATCACAGTTTAATATGAATAAACTACAGTTTAAAGCCACGTACTGAATGGTAACGTGTGTCTAATTATTCTGTATTACATTTTTAGAAATACCAAATATACCTGAGGAACAGGATGTCAAATATCACAGTATTAATATTGTTGAAAGAGAACATGACAAGTTCAGCGTCTTACCTGAAGTCCAGTTTACACCAGAACTGAGACTGGGACCAGAACAGACGGAGAGCCGAGCCGGACTGGAACGGTGCCACCAACGGAGAAAACAACACGGGCGCATCAAAGCCTTTCATTCATTCTGCCAGCAAACAAAAGTGAAATGACGTCTTCATAGAAACAACCGATAGCATGAAATATCACTATATATACCTATAAATGTGCAGATTGTTGTTCTCTTTGAAATCAGATCCTTGTTATCCTGCAGTATGGAGACAGTTTGCATGTCTGGAGGGCAAAAGTCAAATCTCAAAGTTCATCCATCATTGTCACAATACATGCATCCGTGTAAATATTTAGCTTTTTTTTTAATCCCGTCGTCATTAAGTCGAGGTTCTGGCTTTCATTTTGTCTTGAATGCTGAGCACAAAGATGTTGTTTTTCTTTTCTAAAGGAACATGCTCCTTTTTGGTCATCGCAGGCTCCTGTAGTGTCACATCTTAGCAGCATTTTGCTGCTAAAATGGCAAAAAAAAAAACAGGCTAGTTTAGTACAAACATCATATGACACAACAGTCTAAGATGTAGAATAGCTGGTGTGGAGTACTTATAAAGTTAAAGTAACATTTGATGATGCAATCACATGAATCGTTCAGCAAACATCTTTTCAAAAAGGGCTCAAATCTGAATGATCTGCCTCTTTTTTTAAGATGCGATCCCTGCAGATTATCTCCCAAACGTGCTCTTATTTTGTCGAGACTTAACTTAAGCAGTGATCCTTCATTCGTCTTCATTTGTGTTTTAAATAGTTCCCTGAGATTACCTGTCACTTGTGACAGTGGTTGAAGTTTCAGATTAAAACCCCGGGGCTCACAAGAATATCTGATTGTGCTCAACATTTTTTAACTTAATCCAAGCTAAAGCTATTGTGCAAACCCAATCTGCCCAAGGGCAGAGCGAGGGTGGGGGGGTGAGAGTTGAAGATGGAGACGCTTTGACTTGACTCTTCTCTGGCTGCCGTAAAGTGAAGCCGCTCGGAGGATCGCCGCAGCAAATAGAAAACGGCGATTGTCTCGCTCTGCCTCCCTCTCTCCGTAATCTGATTGGGCACGTTCCCCCGAATCGAGGGCGACGCCAAAACAAAAGATCACCAATCAGATAGAAGGGGCTCCCACTGAAGTTCTTGGCATGCTATGAATGCTTCGTCCCTCTCATGTGCGCTAGTATCTAGCAGCGAGATTCCCCGTGTCGCTTTTATGTGTTAATCGTCACCGCTCAGTGAGACTATTGTGCTGTCTGCATCGCCGGGGGAGGAAACCGCAAAAAAAAAGGGGGTGGGGGGGGGGGGCTGGTTATATGGGGAATGAATGTGAGCGGCGGAGACTGCCAGCACCGTTTCACACGAGCTGAGAGTCGCCTCATCGCCCCGTTGACGGAGGTCCAAGAGTGCAATGTGGTGCTTCTCTAATTGGTGGGAAAAAGAAAAGATGGAGTTCAATTATCACCTGAAGTTCCTGTTCTTCACATGTTGGGAGGTGCAGACGAGCCAGGCGTCAGAAGCCTGCGGCTGGATTTACCTGAGGTCCCTGAAAGGGGCTCGCCATCGCTTTCAACTGTCTGCTTTCAATCACACCATTTGTGGGACATTTGTGGAAACGTTATGCGTTTACTAGATATAAAGAGTGGTGTTGTTTAATCACATGCAGAAGCTGGATCTTAAATCCCAACATGTCAGGCTCAAGTTAACGTCATGATGTAGCCAAAACCAGAACATGGTGTTGTGATCAGGGTTCAAACAAGCAGATATAGAAGTTAGTCCGGTCGTGGAGGAACGTGTAATCAATATCAGGATCAACATTCTCCATGTTCCAGGGATTTAGTTCACTTCGTTTTTGTCCGTAGTGTGGGTCAGCCTCTCGAAACACTGGATCCTACATTTCCCATAATGCAAAGTTGACAGCGTCTTTTCATATGACCAGTGTGTGGTTTCAAACTGAGGTGACCCTGATGACATCGCCGGGGTCGTTTTTTTTCAGACGTGACAGAGAGAGCCCCTGAACATGTATCCTTTAATCAGCTACTTTTCTTTCGGAGAGAATCACGTGTGACATTTGAACACAGTGACACAGATGCATTTAATGGATTTCAATTTGTGGCCAATGTAATTATGACAAACTATTTTATATTTAATATTTTATAGAGCCTATCGAAGAGTCACAAAGTGCTTCACGAACTACAGCGCCTCATTATGTAGTAAAAGTGGTCCTGCTTTGTTTTGACCGAGGGACTTTTAACAACATTTGATTCTCTGATCTGAAAGGTTTGAATGTGAAGCGGAGCCAGAGCCTGCAGGGACTGAACAGTAATCAATAGAATCTTAAATTGAGTGAATGAGGAGCCAGTATAGTGCGTTAAGTGTTTGTGAGAAGTCTTATGTATCCATATGTTAATTACTCCCATTAATTACTTTTATTCGACCATAAATATATGCAAAACTGCTGTATCCTGCGTGGAAACTTCAGGATGCTAAAGTGTCTGCAGGTCAGTACACATGTTGAACAGCTGCATCGCTGCTTCAAATGTAAAGTTAAGATGGAACGAGACCTCGTTATACACTTTTTGTTTTGTGTATTTTGTTGTTTTCTTCTTTTGGAAACTTTAGCATCAAATAAAGATGTGAAGGTTTGAGCGGTGTGAGATTATAATGACGGAGTCAAAGAGGTTAAGGGGAACTTAAAGAGTGAAGTTAACTGAGTTTGCTCCCTGCTTAAAAAAGAAAACTAACAAATGCACAGAAAAGCTGCTCAGTTGCAGCTCTGCTCTGAATACTAATATCTCAGCCGTGTGTGTGTGTGTGTGGGTGTGTAAAGCAGATGCCATTCTGCTGATCTCAGTCCACATCCATCCGTCTACAACCCAAATCTTCCCGAAGGCCACCGGGACGAGCCGTCCTCTTCGCTGCCTTTTTTTTTTTTTTCCCCTCCGCGGGTCAGGCGGCATCCAAACCCGCTTGGTCTCGTTTCGCAGGTCGATCGGCGCCTGACGGGGAACATCTGTCCGCCAAAAAACTCACAAGCTGCCGCGGAGACGACGACGTCGGCAGTCGGTCTGTGTTTCTGCTGCGGCGCGGCGTCACCGACAGTGTTGACTGTTGACGCATCTGCTGTGCTGCTGAGTTCGCTGCGTTTCAACAAGTTCCCATGAGATCTGTAGGGATTCAAACAACAACACAGGTTATAAAATATAATACAATTATTACATTAAATATGTAAATATTAGGCTACAATAAAAATGTGAATATATGGCAAGTAAGACACTGACAAAATATAAGATACATATTTATAAATATAATTATATTCAAATATATTAAAAATAAGATTATATAAATTTCAAATAAAATAAAAATAAAGGATTAAATGGCTAAATAATTATAAAAAAATAATTGGCAACATTTTTAATTAAAATAACTAATGTTTCAAAAAAATGTCTCACTTTGACCTGTACTTTCCCACATTAAATGCAACTTTCTTTTTTTTTTACCAAAAGAGCACTTCAACCCCAATCCATTGTGCTAAACCAAAAACACCATCCTGTTTTGCAAATGAGCTCTAAAAGTTAGTTTGCAGCAGCCGAACAAAAGGCGAGCTCGGAGAGGTTTAAAGGTCGCGTGGACTGTGTGAAAAGTGCAGCTCGTTATGAGTCAAGCAGCGAGTGCTCTCATTTGCAGAAACCAGTGTGCAGAAGGTTTAAAGGTTGCATACATTCAGCAGAAATGCGGCGAAAACGTTTGACTTTCCCGGAAAAGTACTGTCAATATTGTGGGAGGCTTTAATGGTCAAACATATGCATATTTTCTGCTCGAGTCCTCCCGCTTTGATAAAGCTCAAACACATTCGGCATCATCTATCAAACACGGAGGGGGGTGAAGCGGGGAGGCTGGAGAACAGAAGTTAGGTTTTGCCACGGTACCGAGCGGTTATTTTATTGACGTGGGAAGACACAGGAAACGAGCTGCTTTCACTCTTGCATGTCGAGTCCTTCTGTTGGCGCGCGAATCCAAAACAATTTCAGATTTTGAGAAATACGGGGGCAGCTGGCGTTCCCACAGCCGTGCCGGAATTAGCCGTTTACGCGCTGCAACCCTATCTGCTCTGCACCTGGGCAGCTAGCGTGGCAGCCCTGCACCTTTGACGTGGGCACACAGGCCCACCGCTGCTGTGTGTGTGTGTGTGTGTGTGTGTGTGTGTGTGTGTGAGAGAGAGAGAGAGAGAGAGAGAGAGAGAGAGAGAGAGAGAGAGAGAGAGAGTGACTTTCTGCATGTTTGACATTTTCTCTCTGTTAGCTGCATGTTTGCGTAGCGTCATACAGTGTGAGGCACTTTAACACCTTGTAGAAACATCATCACAAGTCACAGAAGAAGTTCTCAGTTCAACTTTTGAGCTGAGATTTGAGTTTGTCTGAGGAAGCTGAGAGCAAAACAAAACAAAACAAATCTGCCATAAAGATAACAAAAGGAAAAATGTTCAATATCAGGACAACAAAAAACAGAATATACAGTGAAATATGTACAGTCAGTTTTTCCCCCTCACGAAAGAGACTGTTGAACGGAAGGTTTAAAGTTTAAACACAGCTTTAAGTCTCCTGTCTTGAATTTGAACTAAAGGTCTACTTATTGGCTTTCTCTTGACCTTTCAACTGCATCTCATGATCTTCATCTGTGGATGGAATCAGCTCAAATGTCATGAAGTCACTATTTCTGTGAATTCAGAGAACCTGGAAGTCTGTAAAACCTGCAACGAGTTGATGTTCAATTAGCAGCACGACTTCATTAGTTTGGGTTTTCTGTCGTCAATGCTGCTTGCGAGGCTTCTCCCAAAAAAAAGCCGAGTTCCCAGTGAAGTCGGCGTGAGCTCCGTGTCTGCTGAGGAGTGTGTGAGTTGGACCTGACAGCCAGGCGCGGTGAACAGCGGTGAGGGGCGAACATGTTGTCGCTCGTGTTGAACATCTGACCTGGCTGGAACCTGCGGCGAGCGGCGCAGCTGAACAGGAGGCCGTCTGGATGGGAGAGGAAAAGGGGGGAGGGAGGGGGAGGCTTGGCTGTACATGCTTGGCTACTTGCCCCGGTCCCATTGACCAGACAGCTGAACTAGCGAGGGAGGAAGGGAGGGAGAGAGGGAGAGAGGGAAGGAGAAGAGGATGGATGGAGCCTCTGTTTTTCATGCGTTACAAAATAATAATCAGCCCAGTTATCCATCACTCTACCTCCATCGCTGCTGATCAGCGCTCATATATTTACTGCTCACACTCGGGGTGGACAGATTAACGGACACATATCGAGAAACAAATAAGAACCGGAGATAAACGAGATTCAAAACACATTTTTCATGAAATTTGGGGGGGAAAAATGAAGGCGCCAGCTGTCAACAGCGTCTCTTTCTGCCCTCGGCGCGCATGTGTGTGACCTGCATCCACAGCACACAGAACAACGCCGCTAACAACACGTACGTCGTGTGATAGATCATGCATGCAGCGCCTCAAACCTCGCTGCTAAGCAGGCGCTAGCATTAGCATTGGTATCAAGTCTACAATCGTTACAAATGGATCTGTTAGCGATGAACCGATATCGGGCCGATACAGACTTATTAATCTATGTTTATGTACGTTACTGGTGCACGATTTAATATATCCACACGTCAATTTTTTACTTTTTGTTTTGCAAAATAGGGAAACCAGCCTGTCGTCCTTAAATATAAGAGAATAATCCGAGTCACTTCCACACAGTGAGGCGTACAGCTCATTAATCAGGTATCGAGTGTGTTGATCGTATGAGAATATGTAGTTACAAAAAGTTAGTTTATTTACTAAAACATGTTCTACATATCAATATACAGAAACATTTTCATTCACTTGTGTGTAGTTGTGTCGTCCGTGCTCGTGTGTGTACAGTACGTCTGTCTGTGTGGGTTTGGGGGGGGGAGGGAGTAGCCCCGCCCACCCTAAGCCAGTTCCAGCCAATCAGGTGCTAATGTGCGGGAACAGGAGAGGGCTGCGCTGACAGATGGCGGGCTGACCTGGAAAACCTGCCCCCTTTTCAGGGTTCAGCGGTCGGCAGATGACAGGTATTATTTCATAACCCGGAGACTGGAGAGGGTCCGCTCACCGCCTTCCTGTTGACTCTTCTTCACTTCCACAAGTTAATCGAGCAGTTTTCATCTCCGGTTCTTTTTTAGGATCACAGGCGAAGCATACGACGGACATGAGCCTCACTTTTTACATCTTTAATTCATCTAATCCACCGATTCCCTCCGTAGAAAGATGTATATTAAGCTCCAATAATTAGCAAATGATCTAGAATCTTAATAATGTTGATTTAAGGTGTTGGAAAAAAACATTTACAGCACATTCTAATCCACTTAAACATCATTTCTGTTAATTATTAACACCACTGTTTGTTTTATTGTGCCATTTATTTCTTTTATTGTGCTGTTATAGTTCACCAAAAGTGTTTAAAAAGCACACACACACACACACACACACACACAGTGCACACGTTACACACTGGTGTACAGCACACATAATTTCACACTTGGCCATTGACACACACACACACACACACACACACACACACATTTATCGGAGGCTCCAACCAGCCATGTAACTCTGATGTCAGGGCGAATCTGTCTGGCAGAAAGTGCTTTTTGATGAAGTCGTTCATAAATTTTAATACAACATGTCAGCTAACATGATGTATAGACCGGCCGCTCATTCATATTTCAAAGGGCCTGCCGTTGAGCAAACAGCAGGGGTGTACCTTGCTCTACCTTAGAGTGCTGTGTGGTTACGGCTGTCAGAAACGCTGCTTCACTTTTCATTCTTAGGATCTGATTACAAATCAACCGTGTCAGGCTGCGTCGCGGAGAGCAAAATAGAATAAATTCTACTGCTCAATTAGAAAAAAAAATATGATTCATTTGATCATGAGAAATATATGTTTTGGTTTGATTAATTTGTTTGTGCTTCATAATTTAAGAATTTTAAAAGCTTGAAATAATTGGCAAAATGTTTCACACAATGCATGCAGAAGTTAGCTTCCACATGCTAGCTAGTGTTTTCATTAGATTACATTTTTTATCCTTTTTTATTGAATGTTACTTAATCAAGAGGAAGTAGTGCATTTGTTGGGGACTATTTTCAGTGGCGGATTAATCTGCAGTGAGTATTTTTGGGTCTTTATAGTCGTTTTGTGTCTCTTCGTGGTGGTTTTGTGTCCTTTTTTGTGGTTGTTTTGTTCTTTTTCGTAGTCGTTGAATCTCTTTGCAGATGTTTTGCATCATTTTGCAGTTGTCTTTGTGGTCATTTTGAGCTTCTTCCCGGTTGGTACGTGTCTCTTTGAGTGACATGGTGGGGGGGGGGGGGGGGGGGGGGGGCTCTGACACTTTGGCGTGTTCAGTATTCAATCAATGCACATGTGGTGCTCTAGTATTGGTGGCAGCAGGACGGTGTACGTGGGTTTGAAGGAGCAACGGTGAGGCTCATTGATGTCTTTTTATGGAGCTCTACGGAGGGACAAGAGACATGGTGTCACATGGAGACACGTTCTGAATCCCTCCTGATGAAAGGTCTCTGACATCGAGTATTACAAAATGTTAAGTAGAAATAAGAGCCAGACAAAACACAGCTGAGCATCGTATCGAGTTCCTCTTCACATAACTCTGTGTGATTCTCGCCTCGCTCAAAGGTAGCCGATATCTGATTTTTTTACCCCCAAACCGAAGACTCTCGCCTTGTATGAAAATGAGACGCATTACCGGTCCATTAATTGATCCGGGCGCCGCTTTGAAATGTGGGCGTCCCTGAGAATCGGGAATTAGGGCCGACTCCGGGGCCAATTAGGTGAGCCTTCGCCGCGCCTCCGCCGACGCATCTCAATCAATCCGGACCGTCCGCAGGTGAAATGCCAGACGGAGTCGCCGGTCGCCGTGGTGAATGCTAAAGGGCGGTAATGCTATTCATGTCCAAATCATGCCACGCATACAGCACAGGGGGCAGAGGCTAATAGTCTCTCATTGGCTGGTTTTACCTTTCATGATCCTCATGATGCTCTTCACTCAATATGTGAAAGCAGCTTTCACCTTCCCCTTTTTCATCTCTGCCAATAATAGCAGCAGCACATCTATGAATAGCAAAGAAGAAGAGATGGGGAGCTAATTATCCCTCTGGGAGGACCCCCCCCCCCCCCCCCCCCTCCCCCCTCCCTCATTTCACAGATTTCAACAAGTTATCGCTGTGATAAGAGTTGCCACGTTATTGATCCCCGTAGGGGTACTTCTCTCTTCTGGGTCCTCCACAGAGAGGTCAGAGGTCAGGGCCAACCTCACATGTAGTAACATTTCCATTCATAATCATGATACGTTTGATCAAACCCAAAGAACTTTAACCAAGGATGCCAGATATAGTGTGTGAGTTTGGGGTTTGAATATCTCACTCAGAATTTATACGATACTGTCAGAGTGGAATTGGATCATTTAAACAAACTGGATCCGGATCAACTTTAATGGACAGTTATGATTCTTCTTCATCGAGCCAATAACAAATAAACGGCACGAAACATTCGGCTAAAAGATCAACGAAGATCAGCTTTATGTCTGCTCAGCCTATAGAGAGGTCAGACTGCTTTAGACGAAGCGTACAAGGTGTGAAATGCTGCAAGAATGTGTTGTTCAAATGGTGTAAGAGTGAGTGGGAGTGCAGACATAAATATTCCTATTCTTGAGATACAAACTGGGTGTTAAAGGATTAATTCAACTGTTTGAAGAAAAAGGTCACGGGTCAAATTTGCTTCCAAAAGACTCATTTTCAGTGCAGTTGCAAGAATAATGAGGCAATATTTAGAAAAAGAGACGGATCATTCCACTTTATGTATTGAAACTTTATTTTCAGACCCACAAAAATATACAAAAGAAATGTTTTATATATATATATATATATATATATATAAATAAAAAATATATATATATATATAAATAAATATATATTTATTTATATATATATATATATATATATATATAATACAAAGATAATTCTTAAAGTTAAATATATAAAAATTATAATAAATAAAATACACTGGGGCGCTAATTGGAACTATAACAAAAGTAAAGGAATAAATACAATTACGTTGGACTGATTAAAAGTAAAAATAGTCGAATCCCACTTATTTTTTAAACATACATTTTTGTAGTGCCGATGTGAATACTAATTATGACTCCCTGTCTGTCACATGTCAGCCGCGTATAATCCCCGGGAGCTGACAGTCTGTGTTCAGATGTGTCCTGCCACTTTAAAGCCTGTTGTAATCCCGCATTCAGCCAGCGTGAGCCTTAATTGAAATAATCCCCGCCGACGAGCGGGCCGGCGCTGCCCGGCGCTTGCAGCCGGAGCCAGTGTCGTGATGGGTCCAGTTTAACCCACTGTGTGACTCTGACCTTTCCCGCGCTGCTCGCTGGGACCATCTGAACCCGGCCCAGTGAGGACATCTGGTCGGATACCGGGGAGGTCGTTTGATTCGCCTGGCCGGTCCCAGAGGCCTCTCTGACTTACTGTACAGCGACAGCAGCGCACTTCACCGTCAGTAACAGGAGGTTTTGACTCCTGCATGTTGGAAATACGACCACATTTCAAATGTGAACAAAGGCTCTGCTCATAAAAAATATAGAACTGAGCTCTCAGTCTAATGCTCCTTTTTAACTCCTCCTGACAACTAAATAAACTCTCAGAGTAATTTAACACAAATACATACGTCGTTTTCACCTCAGTCTTTAATATTCTATCCAGACATTTAACATTTTAAATGTGCATAAACGTTCTATTTAATTACATTTCAGTGACCTTTCACCACATGAATCATCTCAGTACCAACAGTCTGTTGGTCATGTGTGCAAGTTTATTGTTTTATTGTTAAATGTAGTTATTTTATCAATGACGTATTGAGTCATGTTAATTATATATGATGAATGAAATGGAAGGATATCCATGTGCGCCAAAAAAATAATAAGAATTTATTGTATTTTATTATTTTGTTTAACTTTTGCAAAAGCAAGATAGAAACATTCAATGCAGCAGGATCTTTTAAAATCCCTGTACCAGTCATCAAGTTAAGACTTTTGTTTTTAAAGGGAAATGTTTTTTTAAGAATGAAATCAAATGAAAAGACACAATATTGATAAATGGTTAAAGCAAAATTCCCCCGAAAACTGCGCTCAAATATTTAGACTAATTACTCAACTCAAGGCTCAGCATTAAATGTACATAAAAGATGCTTTTCTGCAGAACATACTGTACTAATACTACTATAAACTTCAATCAAGCCTGTTTAATTCAGGCATAGGACACCTGTGACACACTAGCAACAGACGCAATGGAAAGCTAAATATTTTATGTATTTAATATGAATGAAGGACACCACTTTGAGACCCAAACGTCCTGACTCTGAATGTTTGAACACACAGATCTGTGACACAGAAGTATAAGCTACACACCCTGTCTGTTTTTAAGATTTTAAACATGCGCACAGTGTTTGAACAGCACTGTTTATAATGCCTCGCCTCTGAATTATTACCCACCGCGTGTTCTCCGCTAATGAATGCGTTTCTCTGTCTGTATTTAGTTATTCTGCGTCTGAATGGGTCCGTCTCTGCCTCTCTGTCCTGCCACTGTATCTAAAACAGTGCATTAACATCTGCAGCCCATTTAGTGCTGCTGACACCAGGCTAATAACAGTGTGTGTGTGTGTGTGTGTGTGTGTGTGTGTGTGTGTGTGTGTGTGTGTGTGTGTGTGTGTGTGTGTGTGTGTTAGCCTAAGCACCGGCCAACTAACACAGCTGAAAGGTGTCACCGAGGCTCCTAGGCCTCCTCTAACAGTTACTGATTCAGGGGGCGCCTGCTTTTTTCGTCTTCTTCTTCTTCTTCTTCTTCTTCTTCTGTTTTTTTGTGTGTGGCTTCAAGCGACCAGCTTTAAAGGAACATTCAGCAGAAATACTGTATGTGTTCGACATCCAGTTGGTTGTTTGGTCGGTTGTGACAAGACGTAATCAAACGCCTCAGAAGGTCGACGACGCCAACACCTGAGGGACTATTTTTTCCGTATTTAAAAGCGGGAGTGACGAGGCTGTTAAATACCAAAAATAACAATCGCCCACACCCCTCGCTTATCCTTCCACGCTCTCTTTCTCCGCATTGTTATTTGTCCATTTGAAAATTATTGATCTTTTACAAATATTTTTCAAGGTATCTTAATTACCCGCAAAAGAAGCGGCGCCTTGGCCGGCGGACAACACAAATAAGTTAATTTGCATTTCTGTGTTGTGAGTGTTTTGGCAGCCGCCGCGCCGGTCCAGATTGTAACCCCTATTTCTGCCTCCAAAAACCTGCCTTGGAGGAGCGTCCACGGAGGGATTAGGGATTTAGTGGGGAAGGTAAGTGTGACTACAAGCTTTGGCTCGCCATCTGCTCCCCAGCAGAGTTGAGGCCAACCTGTGCAGCCTGCAGCAAAGACCTGGGCACTGTGCTAACTCTGGTTTGAGCCAACCTGGCGCCCGCGGCCCCAATCACCAACAGTCTGCTGATTAGTTGTAAGAAGCACTCCATATGTAGCAAAGTTTTTTTTTTTTCCTCCCTCCTCTCGTCCTGTCTGTCTCCTTCCCTTCCTTCCTCTCCTCCTTATGTATTCCCTCGCCGCATTAAATAAATATGAATGTATGGAATTTTTTTTTTATTTTTTTTTAGCAAATGGCGGATCGCCTTGGGTTGTCTGGCAGGGAGAAATGGAGCCTGTTCTTCTAGCTCTTTCTCCCTCTCACCTCTGACAGAATACCAAGCCAGGGAAGGGAAAAAAAAAGATGAAGAAGAAGAAATCCTGGCTGTCCTCCTCTCTTCTTCTCCTTCCCTCCCTTGCTCTCTTTTGCCTGGCAGCGCCGGGAGACAGATGACAAGGGTTTGTGGCCGCCTGATCACCCCTGGGTGGGTATTTTCTAATTTATTTAACGGCAGCTTATTAAAGAAAAAACAAGATGAAGAGGAGGAGGAAGAATAGAGAACACAGGCGGAAGGCAGGTCTCTCGCCCCAGTGGCCAGGGGAGTCAACCCAGCCAAGGAAGGACCAACGAAGAAGAAGACGAAGAAGAGGATCTCTACCGACTCCCCTGGTAGAGATATCCGAGAAGATCAAACGACACCGGAGGAGGAGGAGAAAAAGGAAAGGAGGGAGAAAAACACAAGAAACATAATGCTCATTATTTAATTGCAGCCATTCCTGTTGCCAGGAACCTATTTCTCAGTATTAATTATTCATATTTTATTTCAGTAATCCAATACTCAGGTGAGAGCGGCTGCTCTTGATAGAACATGTAATTTGGAAGCTTAATGGCAGCCGGGCGGCCTGAGCGAGGGATTACAGGAACGGTATAAATCACTAATGGCTGCGCGGATGCACGGCGGCTTGAATCCGTCTTGCTTTGTGTTTACTTGTGTCTTATTGCGCTACGTTGCTCCGAGGGAAACACTTTGCCGTGACCTTTTCTCCACGACGTGTGAGAGAGGGAGAGAGAGAGAGAGAGAGACAGAGACAGAGAGAGAGAGAGAGAAAGAGAGAGAGAGAGATATGAAAAAAATCATGCTTTCCAGGCCAAAATAAGGCGGTGTAATGTCCTGATTTGTCTAAACAAAGAGTTCATCAGCATCTTTCTCTGGCTGACAACGAATATACAAAAGCAGAGAGCAGAGCAGGCCTGACATGTTTGCAAATGCACACATGGCCTGATTCATACAAATTATGTTTTTCAAGCAGAATAGCACCATCACTTACTTTTGATCCGATTAGCTTCATTCTCTCGTCTCCCGGTTTCTCCTCCTGCTGTGTGAAATGCATCTCGTCGTCACCCCAGCACCTCCATTTGTCTGCTTGATGAAACACTTCACCATCTTAACAATTTATGGACCTGCAGGAATTTGGGGAAGATTATAAACATGCAGCGTTTTTTTTTTTGTCAGCTGACTGTAAAGCCTGAGGCCGTGCCTTTTTTGTTTTATTTTATGCTCCGACATGAATGTCTCCGTCACCTCCTTCTCATCGCTCAGACATGCTGACAGTGCTGCTCCTCACCCAGCATATCCTCTGCTGTGGATGTTATATCCTGAAATGTTTATTTTAACCCAGAAACAGATTATATAAGTATCCCTGCTTGTTTACAATAAGAACTGTTTGTATCATATTTACTTGAGAAGTGCTCGGTTTTTGTTAACCTTGGACACGAGCTAGGCTAGCTGTTTCCCCTCGTTTCCAGGCTTTATGCTAAGCTAAGCTAACACAGCTCTCGGAAAGAAAGCAAATAAGCATTTTTTTTTAGTCACTCTGGCTAAAAACGCCTCAGCCAACAGGAAGTAGTCACGGCTGAGTCTAAACCAGTGGCGGCTGGTTGGCTACGTATCTCCACTCTTTTTTATCTTTAAGCTAAAAATAATTATCACTGCAGACTCTGGATATAAACCTTGTGTGTGTGTGTGTGTGTGTGTGTGTGTGTGTGTGTGTGTGTGTGTGTGTGTGTGTGTGTGTGTGTGTGATGTGTAACTAGAAGCAGAACGTCATCAGTAGCTCATTAGGAAAAGGTTGAAAGGCCTCAATTAAATATATTCTTTTTGTGATGCGTTAACAAATAGTAATATGCTGCGGTGTTAATCTATTGCACTGAACATGCATTTGGGAATCAACCAACATGGCGTCAATGTTGCGTTCTGGTTGTTGATTGGTTTGTCAGGGCGTCCTTCATTGGATCATCATTGTACATGTTTTTGTCCAGTTTTCCCTCTTTCGATCCTCCGGCCTCCTCCGGTGTGGACCTCCTGTCCGCGTAGCGTTGGATCTACTTTATCTGTAAAATGCACACGTGACGAGCATGTTTTTTGACAGGACACGCTCTTGTGGAGAAAAGGTGCTGCGCAGCATTTAGCCAATGAGGTCATAGAGTATGCACACATCTTGCATGCTCTCTGGTCTCCCGCAATTTGGGCTAAAAAAAAAAAAAAAAAAAAAAGTAAAGGTCAGCCACGTTAGTCAGATTGCGCTCGGCAAATTCTAAAAAGGCTCGCTGGTCACGCCGAATGTATTCCCTGCAACATAATTAGCCCCCTCAATTCCCCGTCGTGCCAGGCTACCGGGTGTCTCAAATGCCCCACCCCTTCCCCCAAAATGCCTTTCACCTCTGCCTGCTCTGCGGTGGTGCCCCCCCCCCTCCCCCCTCTCACCGCTCCATCACACATTGTTGCTACCCTAAACTTGCTGCAGATGCGGTCGGCTGATGCATAAATTAGTCATCAACATTAGCATTAGCCGGCGCGTGGCACCCGGTGCCAACTGCTCTCCGAACGGCCATAAAAGGTCATGTTTTGATGACTGAATGCCACACAGGCACCTTGGCTCCCCGGAGGAGGGTTCCCCAGGTGCACGTGAAAGGTTAAAAATTACCTACCCGCCGCCGCCTGTCTCTGGCGAAGGAAATAATTAGGGGGTTTTTAGGGAGCGGCAGAATGCCTCGCTGTCAGATGACAGAGCGTTACCTAATGGTCGTATCTGGGGAAGAGTCAACCGGCCTGTCATTCTCTTGACAGGACAAATGAGCATAATGGTGGCAGGGAAATGGGCGCCTGTTCCCCCTTTTTTTTCAGCCAGGGAGGTGGGGAGGAAGAGGGGGAGGAGGGGGGGAAATGGCAGCGCCTGAGCAGAATAACACAAGGACGTTAACCTTTTACATAAATCTGTTAACACGTGTATGAGTGCTGTTTAAAAGTGAGGCTTGATGCTCTCCTCCTCTGAGCCCGTTGGAGTTTTTTTTTTCACTCCTGCTTTCTGCTTCAATCACTTCTAATATATGTTTATGTTATTGCTGCACCAAACTAGACTCCTGTCATGTACACTCAGATTTGTCCTGGAGCTGCAAGAGAGCAGGAAAGCCAACACAAAGTGCATCCAGAGCACGAGGAAATGCATTCTCTATGCACAATGTAGTCTTTATTAAATGCAGTTAATACTTTAAATGTGAATGCAGTAAAGAAAAATGCACATTTCCTGTCGATGTAATGGCTTTTAGTTTAAAGCCATTTTAGAAAAATGTTGAGTTAAAGAACGTGGGACGTCTGGGATTCTCGGCCGTGAAGTGCTTCATGCAGCCGGCGTGTCCTTGGTTTTATTTGGCCAGAGAGGAGTGATGGGGATCGGTCAACCCTCCGAGGCAGAAGGGGGCAGTAGTGCACCTCACATGTTGTTGCAGTTGAACAAGAGCAGAAGAAGAAGTCGTGGTGACGCACTCCTGTTGGTCATTGCAGTAGATTAGCTCAGATGGACTTTTTTTTTTTCCCACTGCTGCTGTTTGAGTGAACCACAAACACGAAAGACGAAACACTTTCCACCTGCACACACACACTCTCTGAACTGAGAAACCTACAACCTGACAGCAGACTGAGACGCGCTTCACAGGAGGAGTGAGGATCAGAGGTAAACAAGCTGCACCTGCTGCCTCACCTGAGCACACACTTTGGTTTCTATCGGCTGAAGCCGCAGAGACAGACGGGTGAGGAGAGAAACCGAAAGAGCACAAAAGAAGAATGGAAGGTTGCCCTGCGGCCTGTGTTTAGTTGATCGTGATCGTGATGAGTGAAGTCTAAATATTTTGGCTTTAATTTGCTGCAACAACAAGCGGATGCTTGTCAGTGTCATCGTGGAAACAACAGTACTTCGTTGATGTATTCATGCAGTTTCATTTGGTACCTAACGGTCTGTTTTCTTATGTTGTCACAGATTCATCGCTGGAGAGCAGAAGTCCAGCCTCCCGGTGACGCTCCCCTCCACATGTACAGGTGTGTGTGAATCTATCTGAAGGCTGTAGAGCACTGATACAACGTATGAATACTCTGGTCTTAAAGAACGACCCGACATCGTTTAGACTTGAACTTGCTTGTTTAACAGAATGTAGATTTTAGTGGTGCAGCTGACTCTTGGTCTGAGATTTATATTCTTTATTAACAAAAACTCTGAAGCACTCGTGAACAAGCTTTCTAATCAAACCTGCTTCGTAATGACTTCACTGCAACACTAAACTACTTTACTAAACTATATGATCATTATTAAAGCGATAACTTAATGCAATCCATGATCAAAGTTAGCGCTTTAAAGATGGCGCACACTTTACAACATCACATCCCATTTTAATTTGAAAATCCTAAATTGGACCCATAATCCTTTGCACTTTTAACTGAGAAAGAAACCTGCAGTACCCTGAAAAACCCCCAGATCATTTCCACGTTGACGCGACGTTTACTAAACCGAATCATCTCTGAGGTCTAGATTTGAAATCAGGTTGTGGCCTAGATGAGAACTCAGGTGGATCTGGATTAGACCCAGCTGTGCTGGTCTAAACTGAGCTCCTGTCAGCTCTTCACACCTCTGATCAGCCTCAGAGGTGCACTTTAATCCTCCCTGTGCCACATCCTGCATGCTAACAGAGGGGTTATTAACATAACAAACTTAAATGCCCTATATAAATAATATGTTCGCAGAAATGCAAACCGGCTCAGCTGACACTGTTTAGGCAGCGCCTCCAACATCTGTTTATGAGCACTTTGCCTAATGATATCATCCGATATCATTAACTGTGGCAGTGCGCGCCACAGCAGCAGGTGCAGCTGTTTATGCCCCCCCCAACACCTCCCCAACACACACACACACACACACACACACACACACACACACACACACACACACACACACACACACACACACTTGAAGAGAAAAGACTTTCACAGTCTCCTCCAACACCAGCACCAACCCTTCCCTCCCCTCCACCCCACGAATCGCCAAACCGCTCATTAGGACAATTTTCCTCAACAAAAAAGCGGCCCCTATGATTTCAATCTGTATATCACCTGTAATTGTAGTTTTTAGCGAGAGCCTGATTCCATACATTTAGCCGGAGTAAACTGCGACTGCGGGTGCGAGCGCTGAAATGCGGCCGCCAGCTGCAGAGGCTGTTTTTAGATGGCAGCCGCTCTTGTGTGTGTGTGTGTGTGTGTGTGTGTGTGTGTGTGTGTGTGTGTGTGTGTGTGTGTGTGTGTGTGTGTGTGTGTGTGTGTGTGTGTGTGTGTGTGTGTTTTCCTGGGGGAGGCGGAGCTTGGCGGGCCCCAGCTTTGTTTCCTGACTTGGTTCGCTCTGTTTAGATGCTGGAAATTATAGAAAATTATTGAAATCATTATTTCTGGCAGCAGCAATGAGGCGGCTTCCTCTTCCTGACCGGAAGGCCACGTTCAGGGTCTTCACAGGTTCTCTGGAGCCCGATTTGATCGCACGCCGCTGTAATTAGTCAGATGGTCCATTCAGATGTTGTGCGACACGGAGCTATCTGTTGCATTAGCACTGCGCCCGAGGCGAATACAGTATTTATATATCCAAAGCAAACAATGCATGTGGTGAAATGTCTTCATTTTTATTTCAGGGAAGGAACCAAAATAAGAACTGTCAGCTCTCTGCCGTCAGGTCGTTCTTTATTTAACACTTTGTGCTAACTGGTTACGATGTTCTTCATTCTAAAGAGGTTTGGCAGGGAGCAGGTCTGCGTCTTAGATCAGGTGGTGCTTCTTAATCGTGGCAGGAGGTTTACGGGTGAATGACGCGTGTCGTTCCTTGATGGATGGCGGAGCGCCGTGCTGCCGTTGGTGTTCTCTCGTGTCTTTGGGTCGGCTGCATTTGTTCTGATGATCTTTAAATGGACGCCTGTTGAAAGCTTTGACTAAGGGCCCAAAAGTTGCAAAAAAATCCTGGTATGCTCCTTTTTAAAGGAGCTCATACAAATGGTGATTTAAAATCAAATGTAAACTAACGACAGGCTGTGATTTCCACTTCTTCTTTGATTCTTTGAAACTGTAAATATCAACATCCGTCTCGAGCGTTTCTTCTCTTGCAAATGTGAAATTCCTCGCTCTGACAGTTCAACCCAAAGTCGAGCATGTTGGCACCCAGAGGAGGAGTTTTATTTGCAGGCAGAGACCCCGACACTGAACCCTCTCTGAGCGCCGAGGGCCAGCGGGGAATACACACCGACCACACACACACACTCGCATCGACACTCGTTAACGCTGCAGAGGCCGTTTACACGAGCACACACATACGAGAGATCAGATGTATCCGTGGGAACACACACACACACACACACACACACACACACACACCTCCTTCCAGCTGTTCTCTAAATGTTGATTACACGAGACACCGAGGGGAGCTGCCTCCTCCTCCTCAATCCGGTAGCTGGGGCGAATTTCCCCACAAGGAGGTCGAGCGGGACCGGCTGACCCGAGGTGCTCAGTGACCCCGGGTTGGGGGGGGGGGGTCCAGAGAGGGCCGCGGCCCCGGGGCCTCTTGGCTGGGCTCTCCTTCCCCCTTTTCCTTCCTTCCTTCCTTCCCTCAGCTCTGTGAGCATCTCAGGACGGGAGACACGGGCAGAGACAGAAAAACGGCCCGGGGACAACTGGCCGAGGAGCAGAACGCAAAAAATAGCAGATTTAAATCATAAAACTCCTCCTCTGTCGAGATGCTCGGGTAACTTTGTGTCAAGTGAAACGGAGACGGGGAATTAAAGTGAGATGATTTCTATCTGACGTGAATGTTTGCAGCCGTTGGAGGCATTTATCCAGCAGGAGAATAAGATTAAACTGCATGAGGCAACATGCTTTGAAGGAAAATACTTTTGTGGAGATTTCACTTTTTGGAATTAAGTTATCTGCAGCCTCATTGGCAACAACTAGCCGCAACAACTTCATTTATTTGTCGTCAAGTTGTGAGACGAGATGAAGGATTGTTGCCTTACTGTGTGTGTGAAGAGAAATCTTCTGATTCAATGTAGTTCAATATGATACAATCGGGCGATAAAGTTTCCTGTTGCCGTCCACTAAACTCTTGGAGCTTCATATTCCTGCTGTATTTCTCATAGACATAAACCAGAAAGAAGAGAGAGAGAGTTTAAGAGTGTTGCACCTGCTGCTGCCGCTGTGTTGCGCTTAACTTAACAAGCGGTCGAGCTGCTCGCTTAAAATACATGCTTGTGATGTGTGGAACTAAACTTCTGATCGCATAAGAGGGGCTTTATAAAAGAGGCAAAACATCATGTGATAGTGAAAATAGTCCAAAAAAAAGTTTCGAGAAGCCAACATCTGGATTTAACGTCTTTTTTTTTTTTTTTTGATGTAAGAGATCAAGAGCAGCAGCAGAAACACGTTTTCTTCCAAATACGTCCAGAATAAGAAGTCAAACTCTATCTTTTGTGGTGCAAGGAACAAAAATAAATGTTAAAGCTTGTTTTGAGCGGACAGAATTAGCATCTACGTTCACTCAGCATTCAGTTCCTGCATCAGCTGTCTGTTAGCCTCAACTTCCTGCTGGTTAATGTATGCTCACTGTGCGTTTGCACGACCTGTCTGAAGTGATTCCTGACGGCCTTGTTTAATTAGCCGTGTGTGTGTGTGTGTGTGTGTGTGTGTGTGTGTGTGTGTGTGTGTGTGTGTGTGTGTGTGTGTGTGTGTGTGTGTGTGTGTGTGTGTGTGTGTGTGTGTGTGTGTGTGTACTTTTATACATATTCATCGGCTGCAGATTTCAACCCGATTGATGTTGTAATTGATTCAGAAGGTTTTATAATTCCCGCAAAAGCAGACCAAGAATTTCAATGACTTTGCAATTTGGGGAACGGGAGGGAGGGAGGGGGGGAGGGGAGGGGAGGGAGGGGGGGGGGGGGGATCTGAGGGTGCTGCGTCTCCACCTGAGGACGGTGTGATTTCTATCGTTTAGAGGAAGAGAGGGCGAGAGAGGAATGTCAGCTGCTTTGTTGTTCCTGTTTCACGAGTAAATTACACATTTAGGATTTATTAAGACAAGAAACATTTTCAAACGGTGAAGGGGTGAAGCCTCCGTGGAGGAGCGCTCATTACTCTGTAGCCTCAGGCCATGTTCACCGCCTCGAATGCATCCTCTCTCTTCCCTTTTCCTCTTCCCCCTCTGTCTGTGTTTTTTTTTTTTTTTTTTCTTTTTCCCGACGCCGTAATGTCACAGCGGTTTGTTCAAAGCTGCGGCAATGATTTGGGCTCCCAGCAGGTGCCGCCCCGACGTCTGTTCAATTATTAAAGCGGGGGCCACACGGATGCATTACAGCCGCCGCGCCCATTAGATAAAAAGACGACGGCTTTTGACATGGCGCATATTTCCTCTCTGCCCCACAAAGACGCCGCCGCCGCCGCCGCCGCTGCAGCCCTTTCTTGTTGCTTCTTTTTGTTTTATTCATCACCGTTCTCATGATTTTTTTTTTTTTTTCCTTTTAGTATGCATGGAAATATTAAAGAGCCATTTGTTCCCTTTCAGTGTTGTGGGCACAAGAGCTATCGTTATCTTTTTGATTCCCTCTCGTCAAGCTGAGGTCACGTATGCTCCTTGTAGCTGCCTCCACTCTTTTTAACTTTCCAGCAGCCCCCCCGTCGCCCCAATCTAACCATGAAAACGGCCGTCGTGTTGATAAATAAATCATGCGGTGGACACCAAGTTAAACCTCGACACAATCGCTTCCAGCAGCAGCCGCCGCCGCCTTCCTTCCCTTTCTCCTCTTCCTCAGAAGTTCACACTTTGTTCAGCAGTGATTGGTCATCAAAGTCCTCGGCAGTTGTTGGCATTAGACCCTTTTGTGGCGGCATGAGCTCGAGACTAAAAGATGTAACCTATGAATTCTTTATCTGTTATTTCTGCTTCTTTCCTCTTTCAAACTTTACTTTTTCTCTCAAATGTCTGAGTGGCAGCAGAACATGAAGTCTGTGTGTTTATTAAGAGGGGGCTTCAGTGGGACAGGGAACAGACATGCAGCCTCCTGTGTTTTTATACCCGAGGGGTAAAATAACACACGCATTGTGTATTAGATCTCGTTGTTGTATTAGGATGTTAAAGTATTTTTATTGATGCTATTACTTGACGACCCAGGTAAAATCTCCTGCGACCCACTAGGGGGTCCCGACCCAGTCTTTGGGTACAAGTAGCATGGAAACATCTCCAGCAAAAAGATTCAGCCAATCACCGCAAGCGCTCTTGGGCTTAATGCGACATCTGATTGGCCCACTGACGGACAGGTTTACTTCAAAATGAAACAAAAAGTCATATTTCTTTTATTACTTATAAGTAATAAAAGTAGAGTAGCATCAGGCCACGCATGCATCTCTCAGCCCCCACACCAACACACCCCAACCTCTCTCCTCCTCCTCTTCCTCCTACTCCTCCTCCTCCTTGTTTGATTCTTCGCTGTGTGTTCCGTACATGCCAACAAATCCTAATTGCACCCCACACTCTTTTCTTCCCATCGATGCTGCGCGATTCGTGCCACCAAATTCCTTGTGTGCTAATTAGGCACGCAACCACGGTGGATACACTCCTGACAGGTGCTGCTGGCCTGCCGGGGTCACACACACACACACACACACACACACACACACACACACACACACACACACACATGGTGAGAGACAGTCAGAGAACGAGAGACGCTCGTGCTCACAGCATTAAAAATAAATGGAGAGAGGAGAATAACGAGAGAGGCAAGACGTGTTAATTTCTAGCTTCCATCTGTTATTACATAAGCACTGCCAACAACTACGCATCTCTGGAAGAACGGCGAAAAGAGAAAGAGAGGAGGAGAGGAAGACGAGAGCTGGAGAAGCAAAGCAGCCATAACTGAAGTCCTCCTGCATGGAAGAAGAATTCCTCTGGGAGGAGGACAAATCGGATTGATCGAGCAAATGCGCACTTGAAGATTAATTTGGAGGTTTTGCTTCCAAAACCATTTGAACACCATAACCTGGTGTTCCTCGCTCAGAATGTGACAAAATTAAAAAAAAAAGAAGAAAAAGCGCCGTCCTAAAGTGTTTGCCGTTTTGAAAAGTTAAGGCCTCCAGAGAGATGGTGTCCTCAGAAATGTTTCAAAGTGACTTCTCAACAACTTTGTAAAAAGAGAGAAACAAAGAAAAAGTCGTTTATGGATCAGTACCAGCGTGAACTTCCAGGAATGATTTTCGAAACGCTAAGAAGATGAAGATGTGACGGTTGTAGATCGACGCCACTCTCATGTCTGTAAAGATGAAGCTGGTTTGGTTAGCTTAGCATAAAGACTGGAAACAAAGGGAAACAGCTAGCACTCTAATGGGCCGACATATTCACGTTCAGTATTATTTCAGTATGATCCACCTCTGCTGTGTTTAACATTTTCCACCGGCTCTTTCCAGCTCAAGCTGTCCTGTAAAAATAAACCCAGCGACAGAGAAGACGTACCGTTTGTCATCTAACAAAAACAATCACCCGTCTGAAGGAACAATGGGACGAGTCGCAAAACAAAAGAGCTCCGCGGAGTGACGAGCACCCCGAAGGGCCGGCCCGGGTCTCTGCTGCGTGTTTTGGTTTGGGGATCTTTTTTTCCACCGCCGAGGCGCTGAGGGCCCGAGACGTGTTGACGTCCTGAGGTGGCTTTGGTTTCCCGTCCCGAGGTGCAGCAGACGGGAACGCTGTCTCTCTCTTTTTTTTTTGTTGTTTTTTCTGGAAGGAAAGACACCAGGAGAGGCTGTGAATGTCTCGCATGTTTGCAGGGCAGATTCTTTCCCAGGGCGGAGGGACGGTCGCTGCCAGAATACACACACGAGTCGTAGATCTCTGCAGCATTTCAACACTCCTGCGGTGATATATTTGGGGCTGCCTGCAGCTCTAACCGGCAGTGTGGGAACACATTATAATTGTTTGTTCAATTATTTTTCTTGGATGCCGCACCTGCACTTCACCAAGTGAACTCCTGAGACCGGAGCGCAATTAAGGCCCTCAGAGCGCCGCTGAGGGAGTCTGATAAATACCTTTTTAGTGCTCAAGGTAACAAGCAAAGGGTGACAGTGAGGAGGCTCGCAGGGAGCAATTTCCTATTTATTTGTCTTGTGATTTGACCTCTCGCTTGACAAGGTTCCAGAGCTTATTACCGCGTCCGTCCTGCGCTCTAATCGAGGCCCATTACAAATGCTCAGCAGGCTGGAAGTGCCAGATGTGGGCGAAGGATAAAGGAGGCGGGTCGTTGCGCTGACCGGCGTTGGCCTCCTCTGAATTGTATCGGGCGGTTCGAAAATTTCACGGATAAGTAGCTCAGATGTTTGCAGAAATTGTAAATTGTGTGTTCCGACCTCCGCTGGTGGTTTTTAATGAGAGGTTGTGCGAAGTGAAGTGCAGAGGTGTGAAGTTGTTTCAGAGGGAGGAGAAGTCTTAAAGCCTGGTTCGTGTTACTGGATGTGTCTTTTATCTCCGGCTGCAACTAACGAAGATCTTTGTTGTCCACAAATCTCTTTATCGTCTTGATTGATCCGTTAGTGTTTCCTGAAGCCCAAGAGGACGTCCTCAAATGTCTTGTTTTGTCCAGAAAATGTTCACCTTTTTTAAGAAGATGGAATTACTCAATCCGGTTAATCAATTATCAACATCGTTGCCGATTAGTTTCATAGTTTATCAGCTGGAGTCAGAAGATGAATCCTTCAACATCGTGTTGTTCCAGAGAGGATTTGCTGCTTTTCTCTGATTCATATCATTGTGACGATTACAATAATTAGATCTCTTTGGCTTTTAGACGGTTAATCAGGCAAAATAAGCACATTTTAAAATAGTTTTCCTCACTTTTAAACTCTACAATCATTCAGTTAATTACACACAGAATTGTTTTAGTTTGTTTTTGACCGCCTGTCACTTCCTTTTTCATTCTGGCGATCATTCACATCAAGTTCAACGCTCTCTGTCTCTCTGTCGGTGTGTTTGGGAATGACCGTCCGCGTTCCCTTTCGCTGGCAGTCGGCTCGTTGTGCACAGAGATGCCAGTCGGTGTTTTCTCTGCTTTACGCCGACTCTGCCTTCAGTCACACAGCTATCGCCGCAGCCATGCATACCTCCCTCTATGCTTTCCATGCTCGGCGCCCTGCATGCATTATTCACAGCCAAATTAAAATACCGGGCCGAGAGTGAGAGTTGCATGTTAAGGCAGCTGAATCGGGGAGGTGCCGTCACAACAGCTGAAAGTGTCTGTCACAGAGTTATAACTTCTTTTTTTTTTTTTTTTCCCATAGTTCCCCGGCAGTGCAGCTGCCTAAATGAGAGGGATTAAGTTAACTCCCTGCTTAGAGGAAGAGCAGGCCCTGGATTAGGGCACTGGGCATGGACACAGAGAGCATTCAAGCAAGAGCCCCGGCTTTTTAAAGGAGAGACGTAGGGGGGAGAGAGAGAGAGAGAGAGAGAGAGAGAGAGAGAGAGAGAGAGAGAGAGAGAGAGAGAGAGAGAGAGAGAGAGAGAGAGAGAGAGAGAGAGAGAGAGAGAGAGAGAGAGAGAGAGAGAGAGAGAGAGAGAGAGAGAGAGAGAGAGAGAGAGAGAGAGAGAGAGAGAGAGAGAGAGAGGCAGCGGTGCACAGCCCTCGCAGGGACCGGCGGCCGCGTTGCTTGAACAAATACATTGACATGTGTAACGTGTGTCGGGAGCAAAGAGGGGGAACACTAGGCCGACACGCCGACGATCGCTTCTTCTTTTTTCGTACTCCTTCCACTTTGCGAGAGCACTCCTCCGTCTCCTGTCAAAACCTGAGGCGGTCTAGAAATGCAAGAAATATGTCCTCTATGTATGTGGAGGAGGAGCCACTGACGCTTGGAATGAATTGGATGAGAACGATGTTTTAACTTTAGGACATACAATTCTGACACAAACTTCAGGGATGTAGCAAGCTTTTCATTAACAATTCTCAGTTTGTATTGGCAGATTAGAGTGTACAGGTCATTGAATGCATCACAGCATCCCGTGTTATATTAATTCTTTTTTTAGCGAATGCTCCAAAAATGAAACTAGAACTGCTTCCTGCAGGACCTAACTATCTTCTTCTCCAAAGCTGTATTAGTAGAAACTTTCACTTCTGCACACTTGTCAACTTGTCATCCTTCTGTTGCTGTTCAACAGACGATCAACGGTCAAAGACCTTTGTGTTAATTCAAATACAAAATGGAAAAGAATCACCTGATACAGTAATGATCCACGCTGAATGTTTGCACACTCTGCTCTCTGAAAAACCCTTCACAGAGAGAGGGAAAAAAAAAAAAAAAAGAAGGGGAAGGAAGGAGTGGAGATGAGAACAGGTGGTGAAACAGTGTGAGAAACGCGAGGGAGAAAAACAACAGACACCTGCTCGTGAAACCCAACCTGGTTCCTCCATCACATTCCAGCAGAGTTGAGCTGAGACAGCGGCTGGGGGACGATCCACTCAATCTCCTCCACTAAATCACGCGGCTGACGGTGTGAAACGGCATTCATGAGGCAGATATGTCTCTAAATGTTTGAGGACAGACGCAACTCTTTCTCTTTATGTAGTGGGGACTCTTTAAATAAGCACCCTCATGTTAAAGTGGCCTTTAGGCAACCATTGCCACTGAAAGCTACACAGTGATTCTCAAATCTCAAAGCTTTTTGTCACCAGCGCGATGAAAATTACGAAGCGCGCACATCATCAGCGCTGCCGTGTTCCTTTTTTTGTCAAAATACAAACTAATTGGGCCCCAAATTGAATGCTAATGCTAGCTGTTGTGGCTATCTGCATTCCTTATAGTATGTATAAGCATATATGATATATATATATATATATATATATATATATATATATATATATATATGAGTGCATATCATCCTCTTCCATGTCTCCCACCTGCTGGGTGACCTCTCCAAATGTCCTGTATTTGTGACAAAAGTTAATCAAGTGGATTCAAACAGCCGGTGTTAAAATGGACAAGTGGATGATTTTCACTTTCCCAAAAAACCTGCCATGTAGATTCAGTCGGTGGCATCAAGCCGGACATGCGAGTAAATAATATTCTTCTCCTCTTGTCGTCTTCTGGCTGCAGGGAGACGAACCTCGGTCACGTCAGCTCCGTGACATCGAAGCGACCGCGACGCCGCAGCAAACCGGCGGTGACGGACGCCTTTTTGTCTTCCGCAGTCAGGCCGGAGCGTCTGGCCCCGCGGACGACTGTAATTGCGCCGACAGGTGACACATATGTGGAAACCAGAAGATGATGTGGGAGACTCCTTGAATCACGTGACCTGCGCCTCACATGCCTCCTCCGAGTACCGTAAGTGTCTGAAGAGCTCCGCCGTGACATTAGATGACATGTAGGAAGGATGGAGAAGCTGCTGTGGTTTACACTGGAACGCTGCACATTGAAGACATGTTGGATGGTAATCAAGGACGAATTCCTTAAATAAATAAATTCAAAATAAATAATAATTGGGAGATTAAATACCTCGCACTTGATTGTGGTTGAGGTGATGTATTTTTAAAGAAAAGCCTCTTGCTGTAGTTTTTCCTCAGATTTAAGACCACATTACCCATCAGCCCTGCTGCTTCCTGTCCCCTTTCCCTCCACGTTCGTGCCATAAAGTCGATTTTATTTTGAAATCTGAAGTGGATTACAAAGTAAAAAAGGGACAAAGGCCTTGAGAGGAAGTGTTTATTGTATATAATAGTTAACGGGTTAAAGATCCCTCCATTCAGGTTTAGTTTTAATTCAATTTAGCATCACTAAGCACAAAGTACTGTAATCATGTCGCGCATTCAATACTCTTTACATACACTATGTGGCCAGAAGTATGTGGACGCCCATAAATAATCAGTAATAATACGTTTATTTCTGTTGCACATTCCAGCATTCAATTCATGTAAAAACATTTTTGAACTTGACCTATTTTCTCCTGTTTGGCATCACTTAGTCCCCTGAAGTATCGCATCTTCGTGTCTTGGTTCAACAGTTCGTTGTCACCTTATTATGACCACTTCCCCTTGAATGATCCTTTTGAACCGTGACGGCAAAGTGCACCGTATTTGTCGTTTGCTTGATGAGCTTCGGAGAAACTTTTCGTGGAGCTCTTCGTCATCCGAGGACCAATTAGCAAACAAATTTCCCAGCAAACGGCGAAAGAGAAGCAGAATGTATGCTTGTGTAGGTAGATCATTAGTTGGAAATAAATGAAAGTCCCCCTCGCACCCCCGACTGTTTCAAAGAGCTTGTTTTGTGCTGTCGAATCCCCTCGTTGTTTATTAGTCGAATCTCAAACCTCTGCCCCAGCGTCTGTCTGAAACACATCTAAGCTGGCGGAGCTTGTGATCGCCCTCTCCTCCTCTAAACAGAGCAAGAGACCCGCAGGCCGAAGATCGGGATGCAGCTCGGTTTGAGCCCAGGGGAGGCGGGATCTGCTCCTATTTGTCAGAGCTTTTACATCGTCACTTTTCATCGAAGTGGCGGCGGGGGAGTGTGTGTGTGTGTGTGTGTGTGTGTGTGTGGGGGGGGGGGGCTCTAATGTACTCGCACCGTCTTCCTCCCCGCATGAGTGTTTTCTGTTTGGCTGCTGTCACTGAGAAAAGACACATAAGCGCTCGCCCCGTGTCTTTTCACACACTCGTTCTCTCTGAAACACACGATGTGCTCTCCAGGGCTGAGGATTCTCGCCCCTCTGTCTTTATCTGCTGGTAAACGTTGACAGACCACTGAACCCTGATGTCGGACTGTGACAGGCTTAGCTGTTTGTTTCTCCCTTTTTTTTCTCACCCCGACACTTTACAAAGGGGCCTCTGGTGTGGTGGTTAGACCATCATGGCTGCTCGGCTCGCAGCGAGAGGACCTCTAACGCCGCCCCGGCCCCGCCGCCGAGGCGAACGCTCGGCTGCGCCCGGGTCGGCCCGGCTCGCAGACCATTAGGGAAATGGCTGAAGGGGTTTCTCGTGTTTCAAACCCGGCTGCACTGTTCACATTAATGAGGGGATTGTCAGCACATCAGAGCCGATGGGTGTGACGAGCGAGGCCCCCCGAAAACAGGACAGAATTCACTTCAGTGGAAAGAGGGACTGTTGTCTTTGGCCTAGTTTGTGCTGCTGCTGTGAACTTAAGTTTTCAGATTCGTATGCAGATGAATGAACTCTTATCACATCGTACCACCTGACTGATTTAGGACCATGAGAAAGTCAACAAACTAGTTCTAAGGAGGATCAGAAATGTGGTTGCTGTCTCGCCTGTTTATTATTCAGGGAAAGAAGCATCGGGTCCTGACAGATGCATGCAAGCGTTGTCTTTCATGTTCCTTCTGTGTTCATTTATGAAATACTAATATAATATATTGATAGTAAATTTGAGTTTTTCCTCAGAATATTACCCCCTTATTTGTGGCATCCCCTGGCTTCATAGCAGGCATATATATATATATATATATATATATATATATTACTTTTTATTATTTTTTTTATTTTTTTTTTTCACACAATAGCCTCTGATACAGAGACTGAGTCTCTCTCTTTGACGCTCACCTCTCCTCGTTTCATATGCTTCCCCTGCATCTTCCCCCCTCTTGACTTCCTGTGGGAACTGCGTTTGTTGAGCGGTCGCGTCTGAGCGACCCGCCGATGCGACGGTCCACAAGCGACACAAAGACACAAAGGTGAGGACAGACAATGAGGTTGCGTCGCCGGCGGGGGTCTCGACCCGCCGGGGGGGGCCTCCGAGCTTCGGCGGTGACGGCGTCTTCCCGTCGAGTATGTCGCCCTGACGCATCGGGAGAAAACAATGGAGGCCGGGAGGATGTAGCTAAGCAGATTAAATGGGAGTCATCGGGGCTCCTTTTTGAATGAAGACGACAATATGTCACACACCTCTGTGTTGTAGCTCCGTGGCATTAACTCGGCCTACAGGGACGCAGGGAGCGAAGATTGGATTTCAAACCAGAGGACAATTTAAATGGTGTCCTCTGTGTCCGTCCCTGGTGACGTGCCCTTGAGCAAGACCCTGCCTGCTTGAGCTTTTTGGTTAAAGAAAAACAACCACTTCAAGTGAATTAAACAAAGTGACTTCTCTGCTCCTCACCGGCTCTTACTGTGAGTAGCATGTTCCTGTGAAAGAGGAAACTCACTGTCTGCAGTGTAAATGCTCCTTTAGTCTGCGTTATCAGCCACATGTCAGCCACATGTCAGCCACATGTCAGTCACATGTTATTTCTATTCGGCTTTCTTGCATCTCTCTAATCCAAACCATGGTCTTTTGTTTCCTACATCTAAAGTGTAAATCGACACATTTCAGGAGATGGTATACCTAATAGCTAAAGTTGGAGCAGAGGTAACAGGAAGTGACGATACGCAACGCATCGAGAAAAAGGTGTTGTGCTGCGTGTGTCGGTACGGCCAGGTGATTGGAGACGATGACTCCTGACCTCTCAGACCTGCTCAAAGCATCCAGGTCTTTAGACGGCGTTCACACCGCCGCTTAAACGAAAGCTGAGCTCATCGTTTCCTCTCCTCGTCCTCTCACGCGTTTCCAAGCCCGTCCACTTGTTTTTCTCTCTCTCTCTCTCTCTCTTTTCCCCTTCATCTCAGGGAATTCACTTCACTTTAATTGTTTGACAGTCTTTTCCTGCCTTTATGCCACGGCCGCAGAAGGTGCCGAGGATTTTTTTTTCCTGCTTTTTTGAGGCATTAATAACATTCCGCTCGACTGATTCCCCGGGGCACAACCTCATTATGGCTTATAGGCAGAAAAAATAAACTGTCTGTACCGCCTGGCAGCTTCTTTTTTTTTTTTTTTTTTTTTTTTTTTTTCCTCCTTTTCTCAGAGAAACGAGGAGTCGGTGTAAAGTGCCTGCTTATGAAACAGTCTTCTTGTTGCTAACTAAAACACACGTCCAGAGTGTTATCTGTGTCCGTGACAGGAAGCGACTGCCGGCTGCCGAGAGGCGGCTGCTGTTGACGGCAGTCTGCACTGGGTGGCAGCACTGTGGATGAGATCACTGAGGCAGCTTTTAAAGATATCTGTATTTTAGCTCAAGTTCAAAAGCTCACTTTGTTTGTGTGTATTTTTTAATTAGTCTAGAAGATGCAGTAATATGAACACGTATTTTCTTTGAAGTGAGAAACGAGTTGAATCCAAACTTCTCTGAGTTTGTTGAGTCAATCTTCATCAAATCATCTGAGGGTTGAGAAAGCACATCAGTCGTTGTCGTCTTCTGCTGCCGGACACCCAGCAGCCCGGGGGTCAAGTGCCTTGCCCCAGGGCAGCAGTAGGTTGAGTCGGAGACTACGTCCTCGCTGACACGGAGCAGGAAATGTGCGGATTTAACACCAGAAAGGCCAGATGTGCAGAAGTCACCTCTGTGACTTTTCAAACGTGAACTTTCACATCAGAGACACTTTATTAAACTCTTCCAAAAGCAATAAAATGTTATTTTTCATAATGTAATAATGAATGGGAGTACTTTCACTCCCTATTTCAGAAAGATGTGATCTAATAGTCCATAGAAACAACATAAAAAGTAGAATATCCACGGAATCATGCCCTTTATTAAAAGGCAGCTTGATATTTTTTGAAGTCTCAGCACTAACACGAAATGACTGAACTCTACAAACCCTCTCTCCTCCTCCTCCTCCTCAGCAGCCTGAATGCACACAGTGATGGAATATTCAATACACAAAGCAGATTTATCATATATATATCTAGATATATATTTATATAAGCTCTATGAGTCATGTACATCTGTCTTCCTGCTGTACTGTCACCGTTTTAGTCGCCTGCGTCTCTGCTGCTGCTTCACTGAGACAAACTCGGGTACACTAAATGTAGACTCTGTTTATAAAAGCTTTTTCTTGCACTCACTTTATATTCATTCGGTTCAACCTCCGGGTTGGGTTTGTCGGTGAGGAGTCAATACGACTTCAATCAGCATCCAGGCGAGGTCCGCGTCAAATCCCACTAATGTGCCTCGCGAACAGATTTTAGCGTTGCTGCTATTGAGTGAAAGGTTGTAATTAAAGGCAGGTTCACGTCGATGAATATGGGTTATTTAGCTCAAAAAGATCATTTCTGGTGATGCTTTACATAATCCTTAAAATACACAAGGAAGCCCTGCTCTTGAGGAATAAATATAAATTAATGGAAAAGCTAATGGACATGTTGATGGCATTTCGGTAAACCTAATAAGAATTGATTCTCGGTTGTGAGAACATTTTCATTCCTCAACCCCCCCCTCCTCCCCTCCCTCTGCTTTACATGTGTAATGAACCTGCCTGAGCATTGATCAAAAACAAAAATTGGAGGAGTAAATCTGCTTAAAAAGCCCCCCCCCCCCCTCGTCTGCCTGGGCTTTGTCTTGGCAGCGGGCTGGCCAGCACTTACAGAGGTGCTATATGTCTCTTAAATTACTAAATTGCCTTCTGGCCCCCGTGCTTTTTTTCTTTTTTTTCTCCCCCCCCTTACGATGGTTTGCGGGCATTAGTCGAAAGTTTTTCCCGCAAATATTTAATCCTTGCCGTGACTGACAATGTTGTCAGACCTCCGGACGGGTTTTACGCCGTTATTACAAGCGCTGCTCCGTCCGTGGCACTTTGGATTATTCAAGATTATGTTGTAATCCCTTTAATCCTCATTGCATTAAGATTTCAGTCAAAATACGGCAACAGTAAAGTAGCACTCGGAAGCAATGAGGTCTTAAGCAGGCGTCATGATTGGGCAGCCGCCTTCATTTCCTCCCTTTTCTCTCTTTTATTTATTCTCCAGTCTCTCCACATTGTCAATAAGCTGAGCAACAGATATGTATTTGCTTTTGGACAAACCACGATGATTTATTCCTGGCGGTGAAACCCATCTCCAATCACTACAGAGGGAAAACACATATTTACCAGCTCGCAGTGTCGCGGCGAGGCAGAGACAAACCGAGGGCGGGGTGCGTTCACAAGCGCTCTGTATCGGGGAACTTTTCCTGATGAAATGTTTGTCTCCGGCGGTGCGTCCCCGTTGTTGCTGCTCAACTAGTTTTCTCCCAACTGATGTCCTCCTGCTGCTCCACACGGCCCTTATCTCCCCTCGCTTGACTTGCCGCCATGCCGGAGAGCTTCCAGCAGACTCCTGCATGAATAAAACAACCTCCAACTTTGAAACTACGGCTTCTTCTGCTGTGTATCTTTATGTATCTATAAAAACCAAATCGTGCAGCTGCGCGAGTCTTGACGAGATGCAAATCCATTGAAATGGAGCGAGTTCTTGACTGAGCTGAAGCCACTTTATTTACAAATCAATACTTTCCTCACAGTGTAAACTTTGAGCTGCTCTTCAGCACCTTTGACCCATTTGGACGGTTGTTTCTCATCACCTTTTCTCATTTCCTTGAAGCTTTGTCTCTGTTTTCGTTTGTTTTTAACGGATTCGCTTCGACTGAGCAGACATGTTTACTTGCAATCTGGTGTATAAACGTATAAAAAAAGACCCTTCTAGTGAAAAGTTACAGAATTTAAAAAGTGAGAAATTTAAGTAAAAGCTACTTGTAAAAATACTTTTTAATTCAAACACGATTGTAAATGTAAAATGTGGAGATCACTCGTCAGTTTCTGAGGCATGTATAGGAGATATAAAGGATTTGAGCGGTACGTTTCTTATCCGCGCTGACATGTTTTTACCGGTATAGAAGAGCTTCGAGGCCAAAGAGAAAGAGGACGATCAGGTTTTAACAGCATCATGCTTAATGTGGTCGCTGACGCTCCACTGATCCTCACCAGCCTCAGAAAGAAACCATCTCTGCCTCCTGGAGATGCTCTGTGTGGTTTTCTTTTTCCTTCCTTTTTTTAGCTTGATCTGGAAGATACCAGACGATGTTGTTGCTTTTTTGTTTCTGGGTGCAGAAACGCTCCGAGGTGGAAGGAGAAGCGGGTACTCGTCGGTGCCGCGGCTCTCGACTTCAAACCCTATAAGATCTCTTAACGCGCCTCAGAGTCAGACTTCAAACCAGCAGCGAGTCGCAGAGAGAAGACGGGCCGGATGATCCTGAGTGGAGCAGATCTTGTTCTTGGTGCTACAGGCCAGCCGTGTGTGTGTGTGTGTGTGTGTGTGTGTGTGTGTGTGTGTGTGTGTGTGTGTGTGTGTGTGTGTGTGTGTGTGTGTGTGTGTGTGTGTGTGTGTGTGTGTGTGTGTGTGTGTGTGTGTGTGTGTGTGTGTGTGTTTGCTGCATTGAGGTTAGGTGGGGGGGGGTCGGCGGCCTGCAGGGCGGCAGCACGCAGAGCAGAAACAGAACAACCTTGTCTCCTATAAAATGCTTCTAATTCGCTTTTGCCAAACACGATTTGGAGGAAACATAAATGCTACGATGTACTTTCTCCACGCAGGAAGTGTGACGTTGTTGTAGCGCACGGTCGGAAATACAACTTTGCAGAGCGTGACAACAAATGTAACAAATAATACAAGTTAATAAAACCGTTTCTTCACTACATGCATCGATAAAACCTTATAAAACGTATTTACTGTTGCTAGTTTGTTTGATTTTAAGGAGCTTTTTCTGCTTAAGGGACACTACAGGTGATTATATTTTTGTATTACACGTTTTCTGAAATTCCTGTTTAAATATGCAAATAAGGCATTTCTTATTAAATATGATCTAATTTGCATTCATTTCCAGAACATGAATCTGAACATTGAATAAAGCCAGGTTCAACATTCTTGTTACATTTTGTTGACATATTCTGAGATAATAAAGTTCATTTCTGCGGTGTCTGATGATAGATGCAATCAGGTTGCATTATGGGAAGTGTAGGATCCAGTGTTTTTGGCGCTTGAGCCTCATTAATTAAAGCCGCTTTGATTCTTTCTCAAATACTAAATCTCTGCGCCCCTGTAAAGACTCCCAGTGATTAGTTTTTGAGGTGGAACTGAGAAGTGCATCCGGCATTTTCAAACTTAAAATCACGTCTGTGGTTTAACACCATCTGTATATAAAATGTATACTTTAGCTGCAGTTATGCAAATGACAGTAACACTGCAGGGCTGAGGGATTCAGAGACACCCACACTGAAACCAACGGCACTCTGGGAACTCTGAGGCACTTTTGTTAGATGCCCCAAAGTTTTTGGTGAACTACCTCTTCTCTCTTGTGGCCTTTTGACTTTGCAAACAGACCGTCAAGAGTGGACTCCGTGGCTGGATGTCTGAGTGGCTCACAGTAGTGTGTGTGTGTGTGTGTGTGTGTGTGTGTGTGTTTGTGTTTGTGGGGGGGTGAAAGTAGGTTACAGTTTGCTTTTAGGACATGTAGCTCACCCCCTGACCCTGGCTTGGATCCCGCTCCCAGACCCCTTGAGCAGCAACAAACGCTCACTTCTCCCTGTCGGTCGGGGCCTCCGGGACTTGGCTACCGGTGTCAAAGTGCACCGGCAGCCCGGAGAAGCTTTCACATAGTGGCAACACTCAAACCGCCGCCCGTCCCTTCCTCCTCTCCTTCCAAACCGCCACCCTACTCATGCGGGTTTTTATTATTCTTTTTCTCCGGCTTGTCCCCAAACGCCGTCGCCGTATTCGACCGTCCTCGCGGTCTCCGTCGTGTCGCGGCAGATGAGCGGCGGCTCTCCGCCGGTTGAGGCTGAACCGGTTTGAGTTTCGTTGAGTCAGAGCTGCGGCGAAGCCTCCGATGCCCCTGACGTTTGGCCTGTGGACAACCCGTATCGTGTTGACAAAAACAACCTCAGAGACCCATAAGTCACTCTGGAACGTCCCCGCGATTACGCTGAAGGGTTAAACTGACATGAAGACAAACACCGAGTGCGTTTGTCCCCCATGTGTCCAACTGTATACAGTCGGAGCTCCTCTTCTGTAATGCACTGTGCCAGCCTTCATGAATTCTTCTGTAATCAAACTAAAACTTTATTATCCTGCTCAAGTTTTGAGGGCTGAGCAGTTTATTTTCTGAAGACAAGTGGGAAAAAAAAGAGATTATTTAATGACAGTTTCTATATTTTTTTGCTGTGAACAGATTGTCCGCGTTGACGTTTGCAGCCAGCAGATGCATACAGAATAAATTGGCCTTTTTATTTTTTCTTGATTTAAGGTAGAGATGCTAATTCCCACAAATGTTGTGGAGCAAGTTGACATCTAGAGGAGCGATCGTTTCTCTTGAGAAAATACCGTTTTTAGAAAAGATTTAACGAGATGGAAGTATTTTACTAGTCAGTAAATCTCAATCAAAGCGCTGCTGGTCTGGCTTCATGCATTTTTCCTTAGATGAGGCATCGGTAATCTACAATCAAGTTATAGTTTTCTAGTGAAGTGACTTATTCAGAGTCTTGAAGCCGATGAGAAAGGTTTAAATATGTTTCTACTTGTTTAACAAAAGCATACATCGCTTGCAAAGTTGGAGGTTTTTGGCTGTGTGAAGTAGTTCAGTATGCACATGGAATGGAGCCAAAGTGCAGCAGTAGTGCAGTAGGTTTGGACTCGAGGTGAGACTGAGCTCCGTCTGCATGTCTGAGGTTTTACACTGAAGGTTTGTTAAGTCGGCATCCGGAGATCTTTCTAGGGAGCACTTGCATGAAACGGCCGAGATGTTCCCGCCAGCGCACTCGTGATTCTTTTCCAGTTTATACGAGTCGCAGTATACACATGCCATAACACAGAAATATTTTGTCAATAGGCATATACAAAGCACTCTTCGGGCCACAGGAGAGCCATGAGAGAGTGTCCAATGTTTTTAAGAGGTCGATTCTGTGTTAAAAACAATGGGCAGTAAAAAAAAAAAATCCCCTCGCCGGAGGAAAATAGCCACTTTCACCGCGGCTCCCAGGACGAGTGTTTACACATGCTCAGCTGGATCCGTCGGACCCCACCTCGCTGCCGACCTGCGCCGCCGTACAAATAAACAGGAAGGCCACAGGCACTTGGATGAAGGCCACACTCATAATTCACCAAAAGCAGTATATTTTACAGAGGACCGGGCCGCTTTGGTGTGGCTCCAGCAAAAGGAATAAACTGTTAATCCATAAAAAGGCACGCTGGTTATGCGATACAGCACTTAGGTGCCATCTGAAAGCTCCACATCCTTTTAGCGCTGGGCCTCTGTGAGCGGCGCCAGTTGATTTGGATGAAGGCTAACAGAGAACTGTTAACAATGGGGGTCGTATAACATGGATGTTTGTTAGAAGCGTATTTATGTGGGGGGAACGCTGCAGTTATGAACGAAAGCTGGACACTTTATTGCCGGGTTCAGAAAATGTAAAACTGTCCAAAACAGCTGGCAGCTCAATGAACTTCTCTGCACAAAATCACTATTTCCTCCGACCGCCGACTGTTACCGCGTGTAATTTAGCACCGCGTTGAAATCTGACACCTTCGGAGAAGCTCTGATTGACAGAAAGTGTTTATCTCGTTAGTGTTAAACAATAGCAGGAAATTGCCTCTAAAGCAACCGTTTTCAGACGCTTCAAGTTGTCTCAGAGCTGAGTGACTTCTTCTTCTTCTTTCTTTTTTTTTTTCACTCCATTTAAGAAGCCGAACTGCGCCACAAAAGAGAAAACCGTCCAGATCTCCTCCGCTACACTTAGACAAAACGTAGCGAACATGAAAAGCAATCTTCAAAAGCTATCTTTATCCCTCTCTGCAGTTTGAAGTGCTGAAATTAAAGTTGCATATGGATGCCATCGAGACGCGAGCCACTCGGTGGAGATTAACGACAACGCGAGGCATCTGCGCGTCCCGGTGGTATCCACACACAGCTGACAGCGGCACAGATCGGGGCGTGATAATCTGAAATTGCTTCTTTTCAAAGAAGTCCGGGCCGTGTTACTGTAGGAAGTCATGTTGGTCAATGTAGCGCGGAAGCTCTCTGAATCATCCCGCCAATCAGCATCAGAAACGGCTCCTACTGAAGAAAGTAAAGTCCAGCCAAGTTAACTTAAGAAGCACTTTGATCAAACGCTCTTTTAAATATCATCTACTGAAGCTTCTCCCGATCACTAACCAGGGTTTACAATTAGAAAAGAATGTTAAACGGTTATTTTTTTTAAATGTTTTGATTTACTCCATACTTCATGTTATTGTGGAGGAAGAGCCCTTCATTAACGACAGTAATTTATATTTATATTTATCTCCCGACTCTTTATAAATGACTTAATCACTTTATAACAGTTATAATTGTTAGTAAGTCGTTAATAAAGTTTTCTAATGGGTCATCAAGCTGGTTTAACTCATACATTTTCAATCTAAATGACTTTCTTTGGATACATGAACGATATTACAAGCTGCTAAATTGATCGTCTAATCAGACGTGGGCTCAGTTGGAGCTTGAAAACAGCTTGATGTGTCGTCTAATATATTTCATGTCTATAGTACAAAATAACAAATTTAAGCTGTGATTTGGATAAGCTCCAAAAACAAAAAAAACTTTAACAGAAAGGTGAAGACCTTCACAGGTCCAGCTCGCTGTGCACAATCAGAAACCAAAAAGCATAAATATGAATATTTTTGTTTTGTTAAAATATTCCAGGACGGTCGAACCCAGAGGAACATGCACCCGAGATAATTAGACCGAATCCAAACTACGGCTGACCCGAACTGAGAGAGAGCGTCGACACCGGCAGCAGCCGATGATCCACAAATTAACAAGCGAATAGAGAAGAATATGGGCCGTTCCTCCAACATTTCACAATTTAAACTTAGTTTTCTACCCGTGGCAACAGAACAGGACTCACTGGATATTAAAGTTGGCATCGCCCACGTCACAAAATCGTGAGAACTTTGGCGCTGAACTTCCTGTAATATAGATCTTGTTGACGGGCGATGGAGTCAAAGGTGTCTGGTATTTGGAGTTGAGGGGTTCTGTGGAGACCTCCACCTTGAGGAACTAAAAAGAAATGCATCCAGATGCTTTTGTTTGTTTATATAATCCATAAAACACCCCACCAGTCGTCATCATGAATTTATGAGCCACTAATAAATCCATAATTTATGACTCATCAGCCCTTCATGAAGAATGCCTTATTAGAAAGTGGCACCAAATGTTCTGACATGTGAATCCACAGCTCAAGGTGCATTCTGGGATATATTTGAGGCCCGCCAGGACACACCGGCAGCAGGAAAATATTTCACAATGTAAAATACAGCACTATGGGGAGAAAGGCTTACAAAATACACCTCTTTTGCAATATAAACAGGATTTTCATCTAAATTGTGTACACAGCCGCAATAGTTCAGCTGGAGAGCCTCAGGTCTTAGCTCACTAATATGGCAAACAGCATCAATGCGGATATCACTCACGCAGACCCCAAAGTAAATACAACCCGGCGATTCGTCCAAGGTAACAATTGAGGTTGTGTACGATATGATGGAATGCACAAACCCCCCCCCCCCCCCCCCCCCCCCCCCCATTAAACGCTAGTTCAAATATTTATATTTCTTTTTGGTATAAATATAACAGAAAGTTTCACAGTTCTGGCATTGTTTGGAAGGCCAAGGAACCCGCTCGTGTTATAAATGAGAGCCCAGTGACAGGTGGCGATGCAAAAATGAAGAGTGTCGGAGCCCGAAGGTAAACAGAGCGCTGTAACAATACGGACTGATGTGTTTGGAGGCGGAGCGGCGGAGCGGCGGAGCGAGAAAGCGACGCGGCAGCATATTTCACGAGTCAGAGTTGTGAAGGAGAAGGCCGCAACGGCCTCGGAGACGGCTCCTCTAGCCTGGATGGAGGTTCTCTTCTCTCCTTCACGTCTGCAGATCTACACATTTCTAAAGGGAGAAGTGTGTGTGTGTGTGTGTGTGTGTGTGTGTGTGTGTGTGTGTGTGTGTGTGTGTGTGTGTGTGTGTGTGTGTGTGTGTGTGTGTGCGCGCGCGTTCTCTTAAAGAAGTGCACACACACACTTCTCAGGCTCACTGGACCCACGAGACTAATGGGAATCTTAAAAAAACTCACAACCCAAAACTCACTTTACTGTGATTGGTGGATTATGAGACGATAGGACACCTAGAAAAGCATATTAGCATTTTTGTGTCACTTCGAATCACTGTCAACTTTGCAGTTGTTTAGTCCATTTGTAGTGTTTCTTTGTAGTTGCATTATGTATCTGTGGTAATGTTGTCCTAGTGTCCTCTTTGTAGGTGTTTTGTCTCTTAGCAGTTGTCACGTGTCTCTTTGAGGGACCCTTGTGCTTTTGGCCCCTGAGCCTGTTCAGTAATCCGTCCTTGATTAGTTTGAGTTAAACACACCTAATCAACAAAACTAGCAGATTTTAGCTTTAGATTTGAACACAAAATGTGAGATGTTAGTGTTTACCAGACAGCCCGGTCTGAACAGTATCAACCTGAACTCTAACCTAAATCTGAGCCTTACAAACCCCCTTAAAAACACTCTAACTGTCTAAATCCTCTCACTTCCTCTCCTTTCTATTCGTATGAGAATATTATGACCTTAAGAAATACAAACACAATCAAATCTGGTAAAAGCCGCAGAGCAAAACCAGCTCCAAAGAAAGCAGACGATGGCCGACATCCTGACATGCGTTTTCATGGTGCCGAGTCCCCATAATGAACCGGAGCTAAAAAAAAAGAAAAGAAAAAGACTTAAAATCGGAGCGGAGATCAATAGGAGGCCGCTTTTGATAATTGCTCAGCGCTTCATTAAAAGCACGAGGATGCCCCCTCTTCTCGCCGCGTCACATCAGAGGCCAGATTAAAAAGAAAACCAGAAACACACATTTAAACTTCTCCCCTTCTCTGGCCGTGATGGTAAACATGTTCTGATTGGCTTTAGGAGGAGATGAGCGAGGTATCAAAGCCAGTTAATTTGCCCAGTTAGGAAAATCTGTCAGCTCTTAGAAAAACCTTGAGGAGGGAGACGGTGTCGGCTTAAATACGACGCGACGCGTCCGAAAGCCATGACCGACCATCTCCATCTGGTAGAGCAGAGCGCACACACTGGAGAAAAGGTCTTTCTGTGCCGCAGAATCACTTCAATCAGCAACGGCTTCTCTGGAATTCTTTGAAAACTAGATTTCATTTGCTTAAAAAAAAAAAAAAAGAAGAAGAACCTAGTGAAATGAGGTTCATTAAGGTTTTGATGTGACTGGATAATCACCCTTCAAAATATAAGCAGCGCTGGTAAACATGAATTATCAAGGGAGGAGGAGCAGGATGGGAGGAGGAGGGGGGGGGGACCCGGCAGCAGCAGCAGCAGCAGGACCTCATTGGTAATGCAAAACTTTAATACCGGCGACTGAAGAGGCTTGACGTGGCGAGGTGTAATGTCAGCTATCGATTGATGGGCGGTCGGGTGTCTCAGTGTCGGGCCCCATTGACGTTCTCTCTCGTCTTACGATGGAGGGAACTTGTTATATCTGTTTACGGCCGCGCTGATGTGCCAGGAACTCGGCGTCTCGGCAGCAGCTCGCTCTTCTTCTTCTCCCCTTTTTCTGGGAAGGAATCGTAACGGATCTTCCAGCGTGTTTAGCCGCGGCTCGGGCCGTTGACTGTAAGTGCAAAGGCAATTGATCACCCCCCCCCCCCACACACACACACACACACACACATAATCATGCAACATACATGCAAACAGCAGCCTTAAAAAGAGCTGATAAACCTGAAAACTGGTTTGAGATTTTGTTCTTCTTTTCGAAGTTCTGAGCTGATATTTCTTAACTAATCCTCAAACAAAGTCAAACTACCAGATGACTGGATAAGTCAACATCTTGACTACCTTCTCATTTTGGTCAGTGTCTCTGCAGAAGTGGTGCGTTTTCAATCCTCAATTCAGCTGCAAAGTCCTACATTTCCCACGATGCAACTCGATAACGAGATTCTCCCTGCCTGGTTAACGGCCACATCTTTGAAGTCCATTCCCCAGTTTGTAACACAAACAAGGCTTCTTTCTAAAGCTCTAGATGAAACTGAAGATGTGTAATGAGTGAATATTTATGCATCAGATATGATTTAACAAACCCAAACCTGCCTCCCTTCTTCCCTCCTTTACTTTGACACACACACACACACACACACACACACACACACACACACACACACACACACACACACACACACACACACCCCCAAACGCTGGCCTGCAGTTCATCACGTCACGTATCGCACCTCCAGAACTCGCTCTTCATCCATGCCTGCACACGCCGCATATGCATTTTCTCAAAACAAACTCCCAAAGACCCGGAGCGTGCGTTTGTTAGGTGACGAGTGGACGCCGCCACCACGCCCCCCCTCCCCTTCTGTACAAAAATAAAAAACACAGAGAGGTGGCGGGGAGTGTCTACACCCCCCCGGTCCATCGCTCTCAGCAGGGGTTATTGATTGTGACGTGCGCTCGCAGTGCACCTTCCCAGTCGCCTGTCAGCCAGATGCATGCTGGCAGGTCCGGTCCCCCCACCCCCCCCACCCCCCCTCCCCTCCCCTTGACAGCTCCCGCGCGGCGGGGAGGTTGTTGGGGTGGCGATGGTGTTGGAGGGGGGAGGCGTTTGTCAGAGAGCCAAACAGAGGGAGAAAGACAGCTGGCGGGGCCCTGGCCCTTGGTTTCTCCCCGAGCCTGCAGAAGGTGAACCTCGACCTCTCAGCCTCTGCTCTTGTTCGCGTCGTTGTCGTCGTCGCTACAAGGTGAGGGGAGCTGCCGAGGCGGGTTAGCCTCCGTTTGAGGGCACCCAGGTCTGTCACTGTGCATTTTTTCCGGGTTTTCACCCCCAAAGAGCCCCTCAGGATGAGGATGAACCGTTTCAGTCTGTTCTCCACATTACTGTCGCTTTTCACCGCCGCGTTTAGTACGACAAACCCTCCCCCCTCCTTTTCCTGCCCTCCCTGTAACAACCTGCCAACCCCCCCACCTGCGCAGCTTGTTTAACGCGGGCGTCTCCAGAAGGTGCATCCTGTGCGGCAGAGACAGGTAATGAGTTAGCTCGGGGGAGGCCGACATGACTGCACGCGTGTGAGAGTGTGAAATTACCTGACACAGCTTTCGTTGGCGCAAGGTGCTCCCCCCCCCCCCCTTCTGTGGGATTTGTACACACATGTTCACACACAGAGTGTGGAGGGAGGGAGGTGGGAGAACATAACATATGCCACTTAATGAACGCTTTAATCCTAAAGGCGCTGTTACTGTGTGAGGCTCCACTGGCAGCGTGGACGAGTTAAACAGGTAGGACTGAAAACGCTGAGTCAAGGTTATATTTAACCACAGCTACTAACTCACCACGCCATTTTAACCTTGTTTAACCATTAATAACCTAGCAGGTCTCTTTTTTTACTCGCACATCAACATTACACATTGGTGTTTAAAGATAAGACGTCGGCCATATTTTGCCCCGGATCGTTTGTTTGTTGCCCAGGAATGACCTCCCGTTGGTTGTCAAGCAGATTGTTGTCATGCGGCACGTGTTCTGCGTTGAGTTTTGCTAAACTTTCTTGGTCAAAGCTGCTCTGCCTGAACTCCCCTGTGCAGCATCGAAGTGTTCCACAGTGAGGTGGACTGAGAGGAAAAACCAGCGCGTGTCGGGACGAGCCCGAAATACTAAATGGATCATAAGTAATAATCACCCCGGGGGTTGCAGACAATAAGCCCCCTCCCCACACCCACCTCAGTATCTCAATCCATTTGTCTTGGAAAAGGAAATTACTAAATCCAATACAGTTCGATAAAAATCTGGCCTGTCTGGATCGGCTGCTGGAGGATAATGCGGCCTGATAAAGGCGCTCGTTTCCGGCCGCGCACCATCCGTCATCCGGGGGGGGGGGGGTTGCTCCCCTGGTCAAGCTGTCTGCTGCTCCAACAGATGACTGCAGCAGTTCAGCTGCTCGCTCCGCCGCCTCGCGGCCTCCACCCGCCGAGGTTACAAAGTTTAGTTGTTTTGTGAAAGCCCACTCTGTGCAAACTGATTGGATAACAATGACGGGCAGGTTTACTGCAGGAAGGATGCAGAGCTGCGAGACACTTCCTGACTTTGTCCCCGCGAGCCTTACTGCTGGCTCATTGTGACCATGACGATGAAAGAATGGCAGCGTTTTCTTCTGCTGCGGTCTTTGTGCGTTGCTCTTGACACAGTGACGGGTCTCGCTTTACATGCAGCGTCTTGAGTTGTGAGCAGTTACATTGATGGCGATTTATAAAAAAAAAAAGCATATCGCACCTAAAAAAAAAAAGTTGCTCTGATCATCTTCTTGCAGCCCCTTAAATACACTTCCAGTGTTTGAATCATGCCTGATGTTCTGTCACTTTGACTTCTGACCCTTGCAGGTCTCTCACTGCGTCCTTTTCACAGTTTACATTCCACATATGTGAGCGCATCTCACCGTCGCTGCGGCGGTAAGTGTCTCTGGACGAGAGCCTCCGCTGAATACCTGAGATGTGATGTAATCAAACGCGTCCTGCAGTCTGACCGCACAGCTGTAGGCCTGAAACCCACCAGCGGTGACCTCCAGAGAGGCTGTACGCTCTGAATCAGGGTTAAGAGAGACACTTGGCTCTTTAGAGTCCCCGCTGAAAGATTCCTCGAGGATGTTTTGTTGAGTTCTTTTCACCAAAGAACCTGTAGAAGTCCTGAGAAACCTGAATCACCATGAAGGATTCAGTGTGCAGAAATGAATACTAATCGCAGATTACGATGCAGATTCTCTCTCTCTCTCTCTCTCTCACTCTCTCTCTCTCTCTCTCTCTCTCTCTCTCTCTCTCGTCTTTTACTTGAGGTGCACGACCCCGCCGTTAAAGGGGGACAAATGTTGCTGCTGTTAATGAGCAAAGAGCAGCGGAGCTCATAAAAAGGTGTAAATATTGGGACACCGTCACAGACGGAGAGGAGGAAGAGAAGGACGGCCAGTGTTCACGTTTATAAGGAGGATTCAGTCGTAAAAGGTCCTGATGGAGATTTAGTTCCACGTCCTGTATGTCACATGACAAAAGCAGGAAGTCAACCTTTTTTATATAAATTGTTCAGCAACTTATCTAATAAAGTGGCCACTGAAAGCTCATACATTTGTGCGTCACAGTGCTGAGGCCCTATAGCTCGGGTATTTGCTAGCTAGCGATAGCTTGTTCATGTTGGGGGATGGGTGGAAGCTCGGGCTGAGGCCCATCCCCTTTATACAGTATGCTTGGGAAAAGTAACGTGACATTTTGACATCTGTTTTTGTCCATGGAGTCTACTGGCTCTAGTGACGTCCACAGCAGTGCATTGCTTTGCCCCAGTGCTGCTACTACTACAACCTATATTTCTTTAAATTTGCTTTATGCTTAGTTTTCTTTACATATGATGAGCAGTCGTACAGGTGTTCTTTGTATATCGTCACTCATTGAGTTTGTGTACATGTTAATAGCTTTCCGAGGGCAGTAAGTGATCTAAGATGAGGCCACAGTTATTTATCTCAGAGGTGTTCCTGCAGCCCTCTTTGTTTTGGGTCAGCGTGGACCAACTGTGAGTGACTTGACTCGAGAGGCCTCTCCGGTCGGCCGCCCACCCTTCTGAAGGCTGAATAATGTGAGCGCCTCGATTCGATTCACGTCCCTGCCGCAGCATTTCAAAAGACACTTAATTTCATACTTGTTTACGGCTCTCTCCAGAGATCTAAAGTTCAAAATCGCATGCATTTTTAATTCCAAATTAAGCCAGGGAAAGAGGAGGAGGAGGAGGAGGAGTGAGGGGGAAGAAATGTCCATGTTCACTTCGCCACATTTTGACAAACATGACCTCCCCTCGCTGGGGTGGAGGGATTATGAGGAACAAAAGTTGGCCCACTCGCCGTACCAGGGCTTAAGGCTATTGGGGCGACAGATTAGAATATCTTTCACCCTCTCAAGGAGATAAGAGAAACACAACCGTCAAGAAACGGTGCAAAACATAATGAACTCCTGATCTCCCACCACCAAAGAGCATGTGTGAGGTTGAGATTCGTAAATCTTCAAAACGGTAATGCAGATGTGTGGATCCCCCCCCCCCCCCCGCTGCTTATGCTTAAAACATGATCTCGGTTATCAAAGGTTGGAAAAATCTTCCTGCTCATTGTCTTTTCCTCGGAGGAGTCCACTTCCAGACAACACTATCGCCCTCGGCGCCGCCGTTTTGTTGCCGTTCTTCGTTTCTTATTATCTCCGATAATTACAAATATGTCAGACGTGTCGCCGCGTGACGTCTGGTGACGGTGGCGAGCCGCGTGGCTGAAATGACACCGTGATACATCTCACCCTCTCCTGCTCTCAATTAGCTCCCGGTGCTCCAGGTTAATGGAACTTTTGATTTGGGGAAAACTGGGGTTTCCTGGACGTATGGGGGGGGGGTCGACCCCGTCCTTATCTGCTGCTGCAGAGAGGCGACTCACTCCTGTGTGTTTTCCACTCTGGACGAGAAGAGCACCAAATGCTATTTATTTGGCTTCCTTTACATTTCACTCTGACGTCTGTACAGTGAAAGCAAGCTACTCTAAAAACTAATATTGTAATGAATCTGTCAAAAAGAATGTAATGAAGCCGACACTGTTCTAGACTTAAAGTCAATCTGTTGCCCTTAATAATGGCATTAAACAGCAGTGATGACGTCACACACACAGTATTTAAATTCATTATTATTAGTCAGCAGTTTACAGTTGATGTCACAATAAGTTATTACATCATAACTCGACTTATTATGATCTGAGTCCTCGCTGCAAAACTTTGTGTTGTAAAATGATTATTGTTCTTTTTTCAATCCTGTAAAATAGAATATGTTTCTGTGTCTTTAATTCGCTTTATTGATTTCAATATTCAGTATAACTGTTCGGTTTTGTCCAGTTAGACGGAAACAACTTGTGCCTTCGACAGCAGTCAGTTGTTGAAGCCATTTTCTGCTTCATCGGCAGATTTCTTCCGGAAGAATAGTTCAGGGAGACTAACTTTAACAGGATGTAAGCTGTAATATGTCTTTAAGGGTTTAAGTCCGTTTTAATCTAACTCTAGTGCGGATCGATTGCAGTGAGAACACAATCCGACCAAACTGCAGGAAGTGAACCCAAACCCAGTCTGCCTGCACAGGCAAAATACAGAATATACAGAAGATCACAAAAGTGCTGACGTTTAGAACGTCACTGGTGATAAACTGGAGGAGAAGGGATTTGAGTCAAAGTGATAAAACGTAATTTTCTGAACCACATTTAGGAACTTTGAAAGTTTTAATAATTTGTCCAGTTGTAAAAGTGAGCGTCTCACACACGCTCCACGTAACAATCGGGTTCAAGTCTGCTTTCTTTCTGCAACCATTCCTGTGGTCCATCCTCCAAATGTGTCTTTTTAAGATGCTGTTTGGGGTTTGGAGGGTAAAGCGTAGAGAGAGAGAGAGAGAGAGAGAGAGAGAGAGAGAGAGAGAGAGAGAGAGAGAGAGAGAGAGAGAGAGCGCTGACTGGGCAGAGCGGTCAGTGAGATTACTGGACTCCCAGTCAGCCTCGCGTCCCTCTGCACAAAACCCTCCTCCGGCCAAACAAAACCCGCTATCAGAGGATGACACCAAACACCAGCCCGCCGGGCATCCTCCTCCTCCTCCTCCCTTTCTTCCTCCTTCCTCCACAAACGCATCAGTGAGTTTCACTTTAGCTTGTTTGCGGCCATGTTGGAGGCAAGGTGACAAGAGCAATACAAGAGAAACATTCCTGTAATTTCCCAAAAAACAAGAGCTTAAGGTGGAATTGTTCTCCAAGGGGGGGAGCTGCCACCTCTCTTTCTTCTTCCCCTCAGTTTATCTAACTCACCAAAAAAAAGGGGGGAGATTTATCCACACACACACACACACACACACAACCCTCCTGAGGAATGGCTGGCGAGCAGAGAAGAAATGCACCCTGACAATCGCCTCTTCCCTCCGGCGGCTGCATGCCAGAAACGAGCGCTGTTTCTTCTGAGAGATCTTTTACCGAAGATGCCAGGGATTAAGAAAGAAAAGACTGCAGGACACTGCTGTGTCACCTAGCATTAAACAGCCCTAAACTCTCCGGTTATGAGATACTCTGCGCAAAATAGGCCAGAAGAGAGAGGGAAGGGAAAAAGAGAGGTTTTGATTCCTTATCTCTTTTTTTTTTCTTTTTTCTCTCTCGCCGTTTTCCTCCGAGCCCTGATGCCCCTGGTCTCTACTCATGGTGGTTGGTGCCTTCACACACACACACACACACACACACACACACACACACACACACACACACACACACACAGTCAGGCACATGCAAATCAGAGTCGGCTTTACTGGCAAACTACTCGTGATAAACAATTTTTATGAGGAAATAGTTCAATAAGTTTTGTGCAAAAGACAAAAAAACAAATGAAGATCTGGAAAAATGAAATGAATCTCAATTTAAAGATTCCTGCGTATAAAAAGAACACATGAAAAGGTTAGATTCATATAAACTGTAACAGTTGAAGATGTGGATATTTAAGAGCTAGATGCATTTGAGCGTTTGAAATGTCGATAAAGAAAGAAATCGGCACACAAGCAGGACTCTATTCAAGGAGGGAAAGAAGGAAAATAAATTATTAAATGACTAATAACTGAGAAACGTCTCCTTTTTACAATCAGCTCATCACAGAAATGTGATTTGTTGTTTGGTTGAAACGTAACATTTCAGGTTTCGCATGTAAAATTCAAACGGAATGGTCGAGTATCAGGTCTCTTGCTTTAGCAGCTGTTGCTAATAGAAATACGAATACAAGAACATTTTTCAGTCCTTGTTTTACTCAGTGTGGTTTGTGATTGATCGATGCTTCCATTGAGTTAAAGTTCTGTGGGACATACTTCTAAACCTGTTTTAAAAGTGCAACTTTAAACTGCTTTCTTGCTAATTGTTGTTTAGAAAATTCCAGTTTCCTTTTCTTTTTCCTGCTCCAAGGCTGCAGCCAATGATTATTGTTCTTTATGGTTTACTTTGCAGATCAATTCCTCGCTTATTAAATTATTAAATTGATCATTTATCATGAAAACGGTGAAAAAATGTCGTAGTTTTCCTTCATCCCACGGTAACATCATCAAATATTGTGCTAGTTGTGCTTCCAGTTCTCCCATTTAAGAACCTGAAGCCATCAAATTATTTTGCTTTGATAATTGTCGATTAACGGCCAATCGATGCTGCGCTATGCTGCTGCCGTTGACATGAGGAGACAATTGTCTGTTATTAGCCACACCCATTTCGACTCATTGCATTTTATATTTTTTGGTATTTCCGGATACCAAAAAAAAAAAGGTAGTGCTTTTGAGTGTTGAGGTCCAGGTATCTACAGTGTCTGCATGCTGCAATCTCCGACTACAAAACTTTTGTTGCCTTTTATTAGCTAGTTTTGGACTTGGGCACAGCCAGGGGGCATGTGGCTAAGAGAGCGGCACGTCACGCCATGACGGTCCCCGGCGGCAGGCATCAAGCTGCAGCAGATATTCTGCAGGCCACCAGGATGCCCTAAAATAAAGTTGGTCGTCACAGCCGTCGTTGCTCTTTCAAGAAGCGTCTGGTCTGACAATCTGAAAGAAAAGCGGCCAAAAGTTTCCCGTCGTCTTTGTCATCTTTTTTTTCGAAGCGGCTCGGCCCGCTCTGAATAATTCAGCGGCTGCCTGGTCGAATGCAAACAAACGGAATAAAACATAGATAGTTATGAGGCATAAATATGAACAAACAGCATCTAAAAGCATTAAGGAAACACAGAGCGTCTGGGGTTTGGAGCGACAGATGAGGACAGTGCGTTTGACTGGCTGGACGGAGCCGTTACCCCCCCACATCTCGTTCACCCCCCTAATGATGTGTGGCCTGTCAGAGAGACGCAGCCAAATTACATTCAGGACTACAAAGCCTTCGTCCGAGGTTTTCTCTCTCTGTGCAACACCCTGCAAAACAATAACTGGGATTCAGCAGCTGCAAATTGCACTAAAATTTCCCATTCTCTCTCTGTGAATTATTAATGAGAGCCAAACCAAAAAAGACAAAAAAAAAAAAGGAAGGGGGGGAGAGAAATATCTACAGCATGCCCGAGCAGTGGAGAATGCTATAAAGCCGTAATTATGCCAGAGAATGAGAAATGGAACAAAGTTGTTGGAGCCAGAAAAAAGCGAGGCAGAAACTGAAACTAAGAGCTCAGAGGGTGAAAAGAAAAGTAGTTTTATTACATATGCAAAACGCCAAAGCTGCAGGATCGACGCACAATTAAAACGGGGATAAACAACAGCATTTGCATCAGGTTTCCTCTGAAAATATATATACAGGATCTGTTTTGGAATGAAAATCTAACCTCAAATATGAAACCGTTCCATAAGCTAAAGCATTGTCCGTCAAACGTAAAGCAGGCGGTGCTGCTTGTAGGATTTCTCTCGAGTCACCGACCTTTTTCTTGTAACGCGGATGGTTTTTTTTTTTTCATGGTCTCGAATCACAAAACGTGTTGCAGCTTTGCGCCACATATTTATTTAAAGAAGTCAGTTCATGTTAAAAGTGCACCCAGCAGCAAGTAGCGTACAAAAAGAATAACGACGAATGATGGATAAAGTAGAAAAGGTGAAGAAACTCTGATTAGATGAGAGCTGATGGTGGCTTTTATTAAATATCAGTGAATATTCCCAACTTCTACTTACGTAAAATATTAATAACGCATTGTAAAAGTGCTTTTAAAGTATCGGCAGTAAAAGCGTTCATTTTGGAGAAAAGCTGTTATGTTTATTATCACATTCTATTATTTGTTATATTCTTAATAATGCACTAACATGAAAATGGTATTTTATGTTTAATGTTAAAAAGCTGATCCCATGTTTTAGTTATTTAGGATAACAACAAAAGTTTTGAACCAAAGATGCTCAGTAAACACATCAAGTAAAGCAACAAATGCTAGTGAGTAAATATACATGGCACATGCAGTTTGTCTATACATACATGTTAAATAAACTTGTGTGTGTGTGTATGTGTATGTGTATATATATATATATATATATATACACACACACACACACACACATATATACACCCGTCATTCGTGGTATAAATTAATTTAAAATGTATTGAATAATACCATTCAGGTTCCAGCTCCATTAAATACCTACATTTCAGATTTGTTATGTCAATTAATTTATACGTTTTAAAGAGCAACTTAAGTTACAATAAATTTCATACAGATGATGCTTTGAAAAGTGAAAATGTGATTTTATGAGTGTTACACATTAATTCAGAAAAAGTAAAAAAAAAAGCAATTGGGTCACATGACGCCAGTGTGTGACGTAGATTCACACATTATTTAAGCTCAAAGTTGGTGTTTGAAAATATATAATAGAAATAATCTGTATACAAAAAGTAAATATTTTCAGATATAGAAATACAAAATGCAAGGATTGTAAACCTGCTCGTTTATTATCTTTGTTTTGTGATGAGTCACAGCTTCACTAAACCAGTGGTGCATGTTGTCCAATAGATGAATGACGTCTGCTTCCATTTTTATTTTTTCAAAATGCTGAAATTGCAGGATGATTAATTTCAGGATTTGTTCTTTAAATACCCTAAAAATCTCTTTTCATACAGTGTTTGTGTTGTTTTTGAGCAGAAGCCACAGACGTCCTCACTGTTGTGGTCTTTTACCGAATACTTGAGAAAGTGCCAACCAGAAAATGTCTCTCTCACTCACACACACACACACACACACACACACACACACACACACACACACACACGGTTCGATCGAGGGCCTGGCATGGATCCTCTGCTCACAGGAGGCAGCGGCGTCCCTCAGGGATCCATAACCGACCACATAGCTCTGAGAGAGAACAGCTAGCTCGCCCAGCTGGGCCTCTGCTCTCTCTCTCTCTCTCTCTCTCTCGCTGTGTGTGTGTGTGTGTGTGTGTGTGTGTGTGTGTGTGTGTGTGTGTGTGTGTGTGTGTGTGTGTGTGTGTGTGTGTGTGTGTGTGTGTGTGTGTGTGTGTGTGTGTGTGTGTGTGTGTGTGTGTGTGTTAGGAGGAGGAGGAGGATGGTGGACCAGATGACTCGGGCGACTCCCAGAATTCTGTGGGTGACGTGATCCCCTGATCTGGAGAGAGACCGCTCAAGAGTTGAACAATTAAACTGTGTAGAATAGATCATATTTTTTATATTTATATATATAATCCTGATGTTAATATGCTGCTTTAACAACCTCCACTCTTCTGGTTTCAGGCTCTCCACCAGATGTTGGAACCTGGTTCTGTGCTCCAGTTCATCCCAACCGTGTCGGGTGGAGTTGAGGTCAAGTCTTCATACTGTTTGTGACTTTGTTGAATGGAATGCTTGATGCTTTTTAATAAGTGTTGACGGCAGCTATTTTTTTAGTTTTTTTGCACAAAAAACAGGCAGCAAAGAAAATCAATGGCCCAGAGCAACGACAAAACAAGAACCAGTGTGAAGGCCCTTACACATCAGGGGGCGTTTTATTTGTACAATTCATTTATTTTAACTTGTTGTCATGAGGACGTTCACACGGAGCGTGAATATTACGCGGCAACAAAAGCAAAACATTTTGAGGAGCAAGGTCGATTTTTTTCTAATTTATTTTTTTGCATCAACCAATCACGTTGTGCAGAGCGAGTCCAGTGGTACGAACCAAGATGTCAAACTTTATTGCTCCCTTCAGCCTTGACAGTCACACCAAATCAAATCCAGTTCTTGCCTTTCACAATAAAAGCCCTAGATATATAGTATTCGCAGCCGAGTATTTCAATGTTCGTGTAGTTTATTTGTGTGTGGAGGCCTTTTAGATTAATATGACTCTGGAATAAGTTATTCAAATGCTTTACATGAATTGATAGTGACAAATAAGTTAAACTTGACTCTTGGTTGTTGTTGATAAAATTAAACAATTTCATGTTAATGCAGAGCAACATGTCTCATCATTTTTATCAAATGAGGACACCACAGTGTCAAAGAAGAGACGGACCTACGCAGCGAGACACTTTTAGGAATAAATTAGGTTTCCGTGGTTCAAACTGAGCTTCTCTGCAGATTTTTGTTTAACAGTAAAACTTTAACATCTGGACTCACCTGCCAGATTTTTTGTCTTTGTCAGTGCGTGATTCAGAGGCTTCAGGATTATAATATGAAGAGTTTAAATATTTAAGGCCGACATTAATTGTCTTTGCTTCCTGTTTTTGTGTGTCCAAATCGTTTCCTGTTCAAAGATGTGTCTAATGACTCTTATAGCTCAGTCTGTTAAATGTGTCAAAGTTTGAACTCGACCTAGTCGGGGTTAAAGCTCGTGTGTGTGTGTGTGTGTGTGTGTGTGTGTGTGTGTGTGTGTGTGTGTGTGTGTGTGTGTGTGTGTGTGTGTGTGTGTGTGTGTGTGTGTGTGTGTGTGTGTGTGTGTGTGTGTGTGTGTGTGAGAGTGTGTGAGTGAGTGAGAGACTTGGGATAGAAGACGTCTGTTGTGGATGCTGCTGCTGGTTGAGGTGGATTCACGCGTTCCCTGGTGCTGTCCTACCCTCTACTGGCTGCTGAGAGGAAGTTACTGCAGTGAATAATGCTCATTTGAAACGAGAGAGGTTCATAACCAGCTTTCTGCCTTCTTTCCGCCTGTTTGTTGCATTTTTTTTTTTAAATCTCGTTTTTTTTTTAACACATTCATTCATGTTTATCTTTAAATCTACTTACTGACACAACTGTTATACAAATTAAGGTCTCCAGAGCAATTATTGTGTTACTGTTCATGCTATTTACTGCAATATTTTCAGGTTCCTTCTTTCAGTATTTTTTTTTATGTTGTAGAAAGATCCGACATAACTTGAAAAAATTCAACCTCTTAGACTTTTTATCTCTAATATTTGGTCCACAAATATAAACGTGTGTGTATGCATGAACCTGTGTACAGTATGTGTGTGTTTGAGAGCTCCCGTCACTCCCGTCTGCTCCTCCTCAGAGTTCAAGGTTGCCGTGCGTGGCTATTTCCAGCTCGTCTTCACTTTGATCCGTGTCGCAAAATGACAAGGTAACGCAACTCGGGGGGTCAGCTGTGTTACAGGAATGCTTCCACGGATCGGGAAAGAGAAAATCAATCCTGCCTGACAGTGTCTTCAGGATACTCTGACCTGACTGGACCATGACAACTGCGCACACACACAGACAGAGGAAAGTAGATAGATAAACACTTAAACTCACACAAACAAACACTCGTAGTACACACAAACAACCAAATATAGCACGCACACATGCGCTGCAGCTGCCTCTCTGTCTGACACGGATGACTTCTGTCAGCCCCGGTTTGTCCGTCGTCTTGTCAAGGTGCATCGGAGAAAAGTTCATCAACACGCGGCTTCTGAAAAGTTCCGCTCCGAAATTCTAGAAGATGGAGATCAACGGTGGTGACACACAGATCCATGAAGTCCATAGTGCCTCGGCCCAATGAGAGACGCACCTCCAGTAGCTTGGCCTCCACTGTTCTTCGCCAGATGATCTCCGGGTCTGAAAAGTGAAGCCAATGCCGAAGTGTCTTGAACCTCCTCTGGTTGTATAGAAGTCTATGAGAAGATGACTCTACTTCTCTCTTGATTTATTCCCTCAGTAAACATTGTAAACATGAGTTTATGGTCTCAATCTCTAGTTTACAGTCTTCTTCAATACAGCATGATGTTCATTTCGTACATTATGCTCCATTTAGAGTCAAACAGACCATAAAGCAGGGGATGCTTTAGGGCGGGGCTACTGTGATGGACGGGTCTCTATCAGGGTGAGTTGTCCGTGTTTTTGTCTTACACTTTCACAGAGTGTTTTCATTTCATGAATGATAAAATGTCTACAGTTGTACTTCACTCCACACTGTTGTTTCACTTCTGGTTCCAAAAAAACAAGATGGTGGCGGCCAAAATGCAGAACCCGAGGCTTCACAGTCAATAGAACAATGGGTGATGTCATGGTGACAACGTCCACTTCTTATTTTAAAGTATTTTGATCTGGGCTGCTTTTGAAATGTATTGGTACCTCTAAAATCTAAGTAATTTAAATAGAAAATAACCTGAGGGAGGAGCCTAGTGAAACCGTATATCTGCTGTTTCGTGGCAAAACAATGCCTGTAAGCACTCGTAATTACAATAAGGCGTGTAGTTGTCTGCACCCCCCACCATTCTACTGTCTGGAAACTAACGGGCAGCTGTGGAGGACGGTGGGTGGGTCGCGCAGGGGTTACAAGGGAGACATATTTCTGACGAATGTGCCATCTCAATAATTAGCTCAGAAGCAACATATGAAACATTAAACACGCCGGGCGCTGACGACAATCAAAACATTTCATTTGTTGTCAATTATTCATTACTTTGAAGGTTCTGAAGGGGTCGTTAATATGGAAATAAGCCGGCGATGCTAACAAGGTTGTAGAATCTAATTCCAAATCATCTGAGCACACAGCAACCCTTTTTTTCTTTTAGGCTAATATTTTGCCTTTTTTGTCTTTCTTTTCTTTTTCATAGCGGCTAGTCTTCAAACAACCATTTTTCGACCTAAAAACAAGCTGCTTTTATCCACTTTTTATTTGATGGAATTATTTGATAGCTTCAGCTCAAAAGCCAAACCATCAAAAACAAGTCCAGTGCTTACTTTTTTTTATTTTATTTTTGCACCTGGCTTAAGTAGTGTTTACTTACCCTCATTAGCTTTTACAAGTGAGCGACCATTAAAGTTACCAGGTCTGTAGATTTTCATGGTTTAGTTCCTTACAAGTAACGGGATGACAAGTCTCACGTAGTACCTGACTGCTGCAGCTACCTTTGCCAGCTAATCTATTTAAATTAAGTAGTTTTGATGCATGCAGCTCTCAATCCCTATTACCTGTCGACACCACCGACTGCCCGGGTCAGTTGGGAATTTGGCTTAATACATCCCCACATATGATGGGAGGAAAAATATCCTCAATACTCAACAATTCAAGTAATGTGACTGACTGCCCTTGGGAGGTTTGGCTTGCTGTCCATAAGGGCATCTGAGTGAACATGCATCCTCATGTACCCTGGAACGCCTCAGCCCGTTGTGAATGACAAAAGATGGTGATGGACATTCTTTTTTATGCACAATACAAGGTCTTACTTAAGACTTTTTTTATAACATACTGTGGCTTACTATGTCTTCTTAGTGATATGGCTATTTTGTACTTTTTCATTCGCTGCACAAACTTATCTAATCTCTTGCAGATAAAACACCCATGAGTGATGGGTACAAAGAAAGGTTACAAAAGGCTGTATGACACAAGTAATGTTCAGAAGACCTTTGTTTGGAAACAAAGGTCTTAGTTTGGAAGTTTGACCCTTTTGAGATGCAGTGAATTTGTAATATGAGTCCAAAGTAATAGAAGACTTGGAGGACCTGAAGTTGTGGGTATGATCCTTATGACCGAGTTTAGGTCAGACATCCAATGTCTGAGTCAAATACACCAAAAAAAGAAATCAAGTGTGGCAGGTCAGATAGCTTAGGGTGATAGACGACTGGCTGGAAGACCGGCGATTGTGGGTTTTATGAATATACACTCAAAGTCATCAAATACAAGTTAAGTGTCGGGGTAGATGGGCCAGGATGATAGATGAAGGATTTTTAGACTAAGTTGTGTGGAGAAAAAACATATAGTATGTATAACAGTCATAGTATAGCCTGTCGAAAACAGTCATAGTATAGCATGTCGAAAAAAGTCAAAAAACAGTCATAGTATATTATGTCGAAAACAGTCATAGTATAGCCTGTCGAAAACAGTCATAGTATAGCATGTCGAAAAAAGTCAAAAAACAGTCATCGTATATTATGTCGAAGAAAGTTTTAAAAAAACGGTCATAGTATAGCATGTCGAAAAAAGTAAAAAAACAGTCATAGTATATTATGTCAAAAACAGTCATAGTATAGCCTGTCGAAAAAAGTGAAAAACGGTGCAATTTTGGGGTTAAGTGTCTTGCTCAGTTATTGACATGAGACTAGCGGAGCATGAACCAGGGATCAAACCGCTGACCTCATGATTGATAGACAGCTCTCCTCTCCACTTAGCCACCTCATAGTATAGTAAGACACAAGCCTTTTGTTTTTTATGAAACGGGCACTTTTTTGTGTTTGGAACAAACCTATTGTGTCACCAATGCATAAACAAGTACTGCACCTCATATTAATCAAACAAAAAGACACGCATCTCAGGTCTTCTGTCAGCCCCTAATCACAAAGTCAAATACGGGTAGAGACATGTCAGTGTCAGGTTAGATGGCTTAGGGTGATAGAAGCGTGGTTAGGAGACAGTAGGTTGTAGGATTGATCCTTATAAGGTGCAGTGGTTTTTGAGGCTAGACGCACAATCGCAGAGTCAAATACGACAAACAACAATTGAAGAGCTTGGAGCGGAATAGCTCAGGCGAATGGCGGAGGTACCGCAACCGGTGATTGCTAGTTCAACCCTTATGAGGGCCGGCTGCTTTTGAGGATTGACGCGCAATCGCAGAGTCAAATACGACAAAAAACAATTCAGATGTGTGGCGTGGATTAGCTCACGTTGATGGAGGAAGGGTTGGAGTCTCGGAGGTTGAGAGTTTGATCCTTATAAATACCGAAAGGTTTTGAGGTTTGACATGCAATCGCAGAGTCAAATACGACCAAAAACAATTGAAGAGTGTGGCATGGAATAGCTCAGGTCGATGGAGGAAGGGCTGGAGTCTCGGAGATTGGGAGTTCGATCCTTATAAGTACCGAAAGGTTTTGAGGTTTGACATGCAATCGCAGAGTTAAATACACGAAGAAAAGTGTGCAGTATGCGAAAGAGACCGGTAGCGTAGTGGTGGCGTTCGTGGGTCAGCAAGCGTAGGCAACCTGCAGCCATGGACTAAGTGGGTTCGAATCCCACACGTCTATCTAAGTCTCTAGTGCTCCACCGCGGAGGTGGTGGTGGGGGCATAGTCCCCACCTGTGGTTTCGGAGAGATGTTGCCAGGGGGTTATGGGAAAGTAGATGATGACTGGCTAAAATTTAACTAACTTTATTTTAAAGTATGCTACTTTACTTACGCTACTTAACTTATGCTACTTACGCTACTTAACTTATGCTACTTACGCTACTTAACTTATGCTACTTACGCTACTTAACTTATGCTACTTACGCTACTTAACTTATGCTACTTACGCTACTTAACTTATGCTACTTACGCTACTTAACTTATGCTACTTACGCTACTTAACTTATGCTACTTACGCTACTTAACTTATGCTACTTACGCTACTTAACTTATGCTACTTACGCTACTTAACTTATGCTACTTACGCTACTTAACTTACGCTACTTAACTTACGCTACTTAACTTACGCTACTTAACTTACGCTACTTAACTTACGCTACTTAACTTACGCTACTTAACTTACGCTACTTAACTTACGCTACTTAACTTACGCTACTTAACTTACGCTACTTAACTTATGCTACTTAACTTACGCTACTTAACTTACTTAAGCTACTTATGCTACTTAACTTACTTAAGCTACTTATGCTACTTAACTTACTTAAGCTACTTATGCTACTTAACTTACTTAAGCTACTTATGCTACTTAACTTTACTTAAAGTACTTACTTACTTATGCTACTTAACTTACTTATGCTACGTATGCTACTTTACTTAAAGTACTTACTTACTTATGCTACTTAACTTTTTCGGCCAATAAAAGACTTCTGTAATGGCTTTAGGACATATGTCTGGCTTGGGATGTGAACCAGTGACCTGGTGCATAAGCAATCAACTTCTTTTGTCACCCTTGTATCTGGCAGAGCCATCAGTTCCAACAAAGTGCTACGTTCTTTGTTGGTATTTGTCTTTCCCCGCTGGGACATTTCACCCAAAATGCACCACATAAGTTTCGAACCATCAACCACCCGTTTACCAACCGCTCCTCTATCTCCCCGCACTATCGACAGAAACACACAGATGCCTGTTCTCCGGGCGTATTTGTCTTCTCCGGGCGTATTTGTCTTCCCTGCTGAGGTGCAGTTATTTTGACACGGTCAAATACGCAAAGAGAAGCGCTGAATGTGTACTTGCATTGGTGGCGCAGGAGGTTTGTTCACGACACGAAAGGGCCCCGTGTCTGGTTCAAGACCTGCTCGGTACGGAGGCATGTGCAACCATAAATAAAACAGGAATAGATGCCAAAATAGGAATAGATGCCAAAATAGGAATAGGTGCCAAAATAGGAATAGATGCCAAAACAGCTGAGTAAACAGAATAAATCATTGTGTGAATAAGGTAAATAACAATAAAGAAAAAACAATTGTCTTTGTACAACCAATATACTATGTAAACACATACATAAACCATGGAATAAATTGCCTATTTTTTCCGACATGTTGTACTTTACTTTTTGGGTGAAATCTCTCAGCGGGGACAAATACACCCAGAGAACAGGTATAAGTGTGGGAGATAGAGCGTTTGGGTAGTTGGGTAAATATAGTACATAAACCATGGAATGAAAGACAGTTAAGGAAGTAAATATAAAAGATAATAATTAATGACATTTTATAAATATTTTTTAAATAAAATTACATTTTTGAGGGTGTTCCGGGGCCAATAGTGCGGGGAGATAGAGGAGCGGTTGGTAGACGATTTCTAACCAATCTTACATCTCTATGAGCTATTTGTTCTGATATTCTACTGTTTGTTTCCTTAACTAAGGGTGTTGGTCTTAAAAAGTCACTGCTGCTCAGGATTGAACCAACACCCTCATGTCATCTTACCATCACTCTGAAAAAAGTCAGAGTATAGCATGTCGAAAAAAATATGCTGTAAAAAAGCCAAAGAATTTACAATATGCCTTAAAAAATTCAATTTTATTTAAAAAATATATTTATAAAATGTCATTAATTTTTATGCTACTTTTAGATTATATATTTACTTCTTTAACTATTTTTCATTCCATGGTTTATGTATGTGTTTACATATTATATTGGTTGTACGCATGTATCCTTTTTATTTGCCTTCAGGGTTATTTACGCAGCTATTTACACAACTATTTTAGCAGCTATTTCTATTTTAGCATCTATTCCTATTTTATTTACGGTTTCTATTTTATGCACATGCCTCGGTACCGAGCAGGTCTTGAACCAGACACGGGGCCCTTTCGTGTCGTGAACAAACCTCCTGCGCCACCAATGCAAGTACACATATGAGGCTTCTCTTTTGTGTACTATGAGGCCCCGTGTCTGGTTCAAGACCTGCTCGGTACTGAGGCATGTGCAACCGTAAATAAAACAGGAATAGATGCCAAAATAGCTGAGTAAACAGAATAAATCATTGTGTGAATAAGGTAAATAACAATAAAGAAAAAACAATTGTCTGTGTACAACCAATATACTATGTAAACACATACATAAACCATGGAATAAATTGCCTATTTTCTCCGACATGTTGTACTTTACTTTTTGGGTGAAATCTCTCAGCGGGGACAAATACACCCAGAGAACAGGTATAAGTGTGGGAGATAGAGCGTTTGGGTAGTTGGGTAAATATAGTACATAAACCATGGAATGAAAGACAGTTAAGGAAGTAAATATAAAAGATAATAATTAATGACATTTTATAAATATTTTTTAAATAAAATTACATTTTTGAGGGTGTTCCGGGGCCAATAGTGCGGGGAGATAGAGGAGCGGTTGGTAGACGATTTCTAACCAATCTTACATCTCTATGAGCTATTTGTTCTGATATTCTACTGTTTGTTTCCTTAACTAAGGGTGTTGGTCTTAAAAAGTCACTGCTGCTCAGGATTGAACCAACACCCTCATGTCATCTTACCATCACTCTGAAAAAAGTCAGAGTATAGCATGTCGAAAAAAATATGCCGTAAAAAAGCCAAAGAATTTACAATATGCCTTAAAAAATTCAATTTTATTTAAAAAATATAATTATAAAATGTCATTACTTTATATGCTACTTTTAGATTTACTTCTTTAACTATTTTTCATTCCATGGTTTATGTTTACATATTATATTGGTTGTACGCATGTATCCTTTGTATTTGCCTTTAGGGTTATTTACGCAGCTATTTACTCTGTTTACGCAACTATTTTAGCAGCTATTCCTATTTTAGCATCTATTCCTATTTTATTTACGGTTTCTATTTTATGCACATGCCTCAGTACCGAGCAGGTCTTGAACCAGACACGGGGCCCTTTCGTGTCGTGAACAAACCTCCTGCGCCACCAATGCAAGTACACATATGAGGCTTCTCTTTGCATATTTGACCGTTTCATTTTGGGATTTGGACCTAAACATAACTGAACTATGACTGTTTTTCACTGTTTCCGACATGCAATACTCTAACTGTTTTTCATTTTTTTCAAAAGACTGTAGTATAGGGTGACTGTGGCTAAGTGGAGAGCAGGGCCGCCTTTCAATCACAGGGTTGGTGGTTCGATCCCTGGCTACTGCTCTACTAGTCTCATGTTAATGTGTCACTTTTTTCGACATGCTATACCATGACTGTTTTCGACATTATATACTATGACCGTTTTTCTTTTTTTCTTTACAGGCTATACTATGACTTTATTGTGACACTACACTAGGGCATATTTGATGACATACTATACCCTGACATACTATAATATGACATTTCTTTGGCATAATATACTATGACTTAAAGACTTATTATACTGTGACTTTATGAGTTACTATACAATTTCTTTTTTAACATATTTGTCAGACTATAGTAAGACTTTTTTTAATGACATAATATACTATGATCTTTTTTCTTTTTATTGCAAACTATTTGCTAAACTAACTTTTTTCATGATATATTAAACTATGACATTCCATATGGCATACTATACTATACACACTATACCATGACTTTTTTCTTACACAATATGACATTTTACATGCATATGTATGATATTTTCTATCACATGCTGTGCTATGACATTTTTATGACATAAAAATGTCAAGTATAGAATGCGGTAAAATTGTCATAAGAAAAGTCAGCGTATTATGTGATGAAAAATGTAATAAATGTCACTAAAAAGTGTAAAAAAAATAAATAAATAAAATCATAGTATGCTATAAGAAGTAAATGGTAAAAAGTCATAATATTGCATTTTACACTTCGCTGTCAAAGTTGTCGTGACTATGTTAACACTTGTCGTCTCAACTGTTTTTTTTGTTATTTTGCATTAACACCTACAAATCCTACTTTGGGTCAAAATATACACTTGTATAGTTATATATATTAACACAGAAAGGAAAAAAGGTTTTTACCTTATGAAGTGATTTTTTTTTTATATATTTTTCCCTGATGGACTCAGCAACTGTTTTGACAAGACATGAAGACATTGAATAATCTTTATGAGAAATTATGTACAGTACAACATATTCATATTGTGACAGTTTGCATTACAATTCAAAGAAAAGCAAAATTTTTTGTGTTCTGGAAGTATCATAGTTTGACTTTGGATTTCCATGGCAGCAATGAAATGTCCTTTTTTATTCTATATAACTAGAAAACAATCTTAACAATTAGCAGGTAGATTTTGCGTCTTCTTCTTTACGAGTGTGATGAAAGGCCTCAGATGTTCTCAGACTACTTACAACTGCAGTCTTTCTAAATCTTGTTCCGCTGGGTCAGGCCGTCAAGACTTCTTTGTTCCCTTTAAAAATGTGAGAAATCCTTCAGTGAAAACAAATCCCAAGTTCTAAATAAAAGTATTACACAGGCATTTAAAAGTAAGCTGCATTTTGTCAGACGTGCTCAAGAGGGGGCCTATTTCACCTCACCTGTCTGGCTGACTCCAGCAGGGCTGCTGCCTCGGCCTGGCCTGTCTGCTGCACCATCCTGTAGAAAGCACCCTCTTTGTTCTGCAGCAGGGTGAAGGGATGGTCTAACTCCTGGATGGTACCACTGTCCAGAACCTTAAAGCAGGATAGGGTAAGGCAACAACAACAACAACAATTAACTGCCAAATCTGTTTGAATGTGTTTCAGCATTGATGCAGATTGTACAGTGCTTTGACATCTAACGTAACCAGCCACACATGCAATACAATACACTGAGGCAGAAGAGAGGACTAACCAGTATCCTGTCGCTGTCTACGATGGTGTTGAGGCGATGAGCGATAGTGAGCACGGTGCAGTCGCTGAACTTGTCCCGTATGGTTTTCTGGATCAGCTCATCTGTCCTGCAGAGATAAGGTAAAAGAAATCATCCATTGGAATCACATGGGACTCTTCCAGCTTCAAAACCTACTAAATCCCTGAACTGAGATGCATTTGTATCTTGTGTGCAATAGGTTTGTCTCCAGCAGTACCTCGGGTCCACGTTGGCCGTGGCCTCGTCGATCACCAGTATGCGGTTCTTCCTCAGGACGGCTCTGGCCAGACACACCAGCTGCCTCTGGCCCACGCTGAAGTTGGAGCCCGACTCGGCCAGAACCGTCTCCAACTTCCCCGGCAGCTCCTCCACCACGGACTTCAGCTGCACCTGAGGGGAACACGGAGTGAGTGTCTGTCTGACGCACGCGACAATGAGAGCAAGAAACCCAACTCTTGTGAGCTGAGTGGATGCTTACCTCCTCCAGAGCCTTCCACAGGTCTTCATCACTGTGCTGGTTGAAAGGGTCCAAGTTCTTCCTCATGGAGCCTGTAAACAACACCGGGTCCTGTGGAACAGAGGGAACGACAAGTCAGACAGAAACATGATTAGATTCAACACAACCACACGCTGGATATTTCACCTCAAAAATACACATATGTCTTTCCTGTAGTGCAATTTATCAATCTAGATTGTTTTTTTTATTTTGAGTTGCAAAATGTTGGAGAACCCGACTCAAAACTGAACATATGATAACCCGCTGGGCTCAGGTTGGGTCTCTTCAGTATTCATAGAAGATGCATCTACTCATAGACAAGAGTCTCACGCTTGTGACAGCACGAGATGTAAATATTAATGGCGACCCAACTGTAAGGCTAGCTTAGCGGTGCTAGGTGAACTAGCAGTGTCGAGTGTAGATGCACTCTCCCTTCTGCGCGGCGATACGGTTGTGAGCGGCGTCCAGCAGACAGAAAATAAACAAGGTCAGCGGATGTTTACCTGAGGAATGATGGACATCTTCTGGCGCAGGTCGTGGAGGCCGATCTCAGAGGTCAGAACGCCGTCGATGTAGATCTTCCCCTGAGGCTCCGCCAGGCGGAACAGAGCTGAGACCAGAGAGCTTTTCCCAGCACCTGTTCTACCCACAATGCCAACCTGACACACAGGAAAGAACTTTGTAAATTGTGTGCATTGAAAAAACCAGACCCTTCATGTAGGCAAACCAAGATGTCTCACCTTCTCATTGGGTTGGAAGGTGGCGCTGATGTCTTTGAGGACTAGCGGCCCATCGCCGCTGTAGGAGAAGCTGACCCGGTCAAAGGTCACCAGGCCTTTGTTGGGCCAATCGAGAGGAGGGCGCTTCTGGGTTTCCCAGGGTGCTTCACTCTCCAGTTCAGTGTACTCCACCACTCTCTCCACTGACGTCATCTGGAGAGACGAGACATTCTTTACAATGAGCTCATTTTGCTTCCTCGTGGCCTCACACCTCCAGCCTGGTAAGTCAACTGCTTATTATATTCTGCTGCATCCCATAATGTCCTGCTCTCTCCCATAAAGAGTAGACGTTAGGTCTTTATTCTAAACACTGAGTCTGATCAGCAATCATCAGGTCACAACAGGTAACATCAACATCTTGTGAAAAAACTAAAACCTAAACTGATTGTTGAAGAGTTCTCACCATGTTCTCCACCTCAGCACTTTGCCTCACCGTCCACTGAAAGTTTCCTACTAGTGTCACAACATAGGTCAGCACCAGGCCCACCTCTCCAGCCTTTAGTCCTAATAAATAGACATATTTTGGAGCTTGATCCAATTGTTAAAGACACCACAAAAAACGCTGATGCAAAGCCGTTTCAGCATCAGGTGACCATGCAGGGAATGGTGCCGACTGGAGGTAGAATGATTCCTTATATTGAGAAGACATCCGAGGTTATGAAAGGAGTTTAAAAACAATTGCTTTTTACATTAGTAGAACTCTAGCAACTTGTACAGCTTGGTTTTATGTTTGAATCTTTTGTGCGCACATAGTTCCTCACCATCTCGGAGTAGGATGCAGCCAAATGTTGAGAAGGTGATAAGTATGGAGCAAATGCTGTCGAGGTGAAGCGCAAACCAGCGGGAGGTCATCAGGAACAAAAACCAGGCCTCTGACACCAGAGACAGAACGAGTATTTTAGAAAAGACCTTCGAGATACTTTATTCAGAAAAGAAATATTGCAGTAGACACTAAAAGTAATAATAATGTTGTAATAATTACATTTTCCTTTGTCGATGGCATTCCAACTATAAATGAGCTTGGAAAGTCAAAACATAAAATATTAAGTATAAGGAGAACCTGAGTGCAGGTCCTGATGTGCGTCGAAGGCTTTCTTTAACCTCTCCTCGGCTCTGAGGGCTCGGATCGTCCACAGGCCCTGAAGAGACGACGTCAGGTGGGAGAACAGTGGACTCCGAGCTGCAGGGACGACGACAAAGAGAGGGTGAAATCTACGTGATTCCAAATATTCTTAAACGCAAAGAGCGCTCATCGATATCTGCATTCCTTGCCTTCTATTTCTAAATAGCCCGCTGCTGATCAATCGCATGCACCTGGTATAATTACACCAACAATCCATGAACATACTTGTAGATTCAAGGCGTTTGACATCTCGTGATGTGCGGAGGTAGAAACGCCTCAAGTACAAGAAGACAAAAAGCAGCGGAATGACGGGGATGAGGATGAGAGGGATGACTGAGGCAGCGACCGCGACCACGCCAACATTCTGTAAAATTAACTGAAAAACAACAAGCATCACGTTATGAGGAACAGAAAAATAAAGGTTTGACAGTCTTAATGAAATGGTGATCTTGCTCACTTGATAGAAGTCCACAAAGGTGATGGGTAACATGGAGTCAATCTGGCTGATGTCTTTGGAAAACCTGTTGAGAATTCTTCCTGCAAAGGCAGTTAGAAAAAACACGGCGTTTTAGTTACTCTTGAGCACTAATTGGATGTAAAACCAGCAAAACACGAGTAAGAAGTTCTACTTAATGTACCCGACTCCTTTATGTCAAACAACCTAAACAGGACCCAACGCTTTTGGTGGGTGTTCCCCCTAAGACAATAAGTGTACTTCAAAACGCGAGCGTCAGAGTTTAGACTCAATGTAAATTCTGAGCAGGGCTCACCTATGGGGTTGACGTCAAAGAAGTGAACGGGCGTGCGAAGGACAGCGCTGAACATGCTGTTATGTAGATTCTGAGATGATCTCACCAACCCACGAAAGATCAACAGACTCCTGGCAAAGCCAAAGACCACAGCAGCTGCTGTCAAACCTTAGAGCAAAAACAACAGGACTGCTTACCTTTGTGATATAACAGAACATGCTCTACTGACAGGTATACTTTGGGTGTTTTGAAGTGGGGTTGTATAAGGGAATGGAAGGCTTACCTGAATAAATCCCAAGGTAATATTTGAGATTGAGCTCTTGATCTGAGTGAGTAGCATTAATGCCAACAGGCCCAGCTGTGCTGTTAAAAAACTCCTCTCTTGCCCTGTCAGAGGACCAGAGGACAAACCAGAGTCAGACCAGGGACACAGCAGAAGAGTCAATGTCACACGGTTCAAGAAACGGTACAAACAGCAAATATAAGTCAGCACTTACAGGTAGAAGTATGATAGAATACTCACCAGTAGACCAGCCACCAGTCCTGCAGAATATATGCAACCTATGAATGGAAACAAAGTTCAATAAACTACAAACACAATACTGTATTTGTGTGTGGAGTCGGCTTCCTGATCCCAGTAGCGCTATAAATACTTAATTCATTAATTCGGTGTTCACACTGCAATCGACACAGCAACGGGCTGAAAAGTCATTTTCAATGGAAGTCGGTGACACTACGCTACAAATCATAGGCGAGCTGGCCTGAACATGGCATGAGCCGCGGCTTACCTCAGCTATGACACTGAGCACACCGATGACCATCAACACCAGAGGGTTACAGCCTGCGGAGAAGTACTTGAGATAAATGTGGCTGCCGACATTTCCTTCAGCTCGGGTCTCCTCTGCCATGGTATGAACTGTTTCAACCTGCAAAACCAGAGACATTATCGATCCAGCTGCATACTTCACGCTAAAACTTCTGAGCTATACAATTCAAGTATCAGCTCGTCGACAACGAGAAGATCAGATTTTACTTGTACCGACCGGAAGCTGGTCAGCCCGGTGGCCTTCTGGTGGCAGGAGGCTGCTGTGTGAGCTGTGCGAGTGGTTCGTCCTCTGGCTGAGTAACGACACTTTGTCTGGGTCAGACGGTCGAGACCATTGCTTCTGCTCCTCGTTGGTTTTCTGCAGGGACTCGATGTCCAGGCCAGAGAACTGCAGCTCATTGTAGGTGCCCTGGGTCATGATATGACCCTGGGAGACACAAAGAGAAAGCGGTTTATTAGGGTCCACTGTACGTAGACAAATTAAGAAATTACAAAGCCGGAATAGAGGGGTTGTATTCCACGAAGAACTCAGGATTTCTGAAGATGTAATTGGTAATTTATGAGAAAAAAAGTAACTTGAATATTCTGTGAGATTACGTCTTAAATCTGAAAGAAAAAATAAATAAACCAGATATTCTGAGAAAAAAAAACTAAAACAAAAATTGTGTGGTTTCAGCATCAGGAACCACAATGCAATGGACACATGCATGGATATCACAGGTTCCAATACTGTTGCACATCCACAATGTGGTTCCTTGACAACAACTATAATTACAGTGAATATTCAAGTTGCTTTTCTTGAAAATGTATACATTTTTTTCCTTTCTTATAAAATATTAACCCCCTTCTATGGGAAATGTCAGAAAGCTCCATTGAAATATTTCGCTCTCCAGGGGCACCAACCTCCTTGAGCACCACAATCTGGTCGGCTGCATTCAGGTACTGCAGCTGGTGGGTGACCAGGATCCGAGACTTGTTCTTCAGGAGGCCACAGATGCACCTGATCATGGACACAGAGACGGACAAAATTGTATACTTCGTTGCTCAGTTAGTATGTAGTACATACTGTTGCTCTGGGAACTACACGGTGCCACATTGACAATTTGGACAGATATGGCAGTCACTCACTTTTCAAAGAGGTGTTTCCCGACCTCAGCATCCACAGCACTTAATGGGTCATCCAGGAGGTAGATGTCTGCATCCTGGTACACAGCCCTGAAAACAAACACCCACACCCACACTTAAGCAAGGCGGAAGAAATGTCACACACGTCTCTGCTGCAGGACAAGCTCGATTCCACCTGCAGCTGGATCACAGACTTCCTGTGACAGGAAGCAACAAGTAAAGCTGGGGAAACACATTCTTTCCCCTCTGCTCTCCTCTCTCTAGATGGCAGTGGTCACCGTCCTCTTACCTCGCCAGGTTGACACGAGCTTTCTGTCCCCCGCTGAGTGTGGCGCCTCGGTCTCCGATCAGTGTCAGGTCTCCGTCTGGGAGCAGCTCCAGGTCCTGCACTCAAAGACAATGGAGGTTTAGTACAAATACAACATACGTGCACGCTAAAAAAAGTCATGCAACATTGCCAATATTTCCCTACAGCCATGCAACAAATTAAAGTTAAATGCATCAATCTGGTTCACTTTGAGAGCAAAATTAAAGGGTTAGATCTATGAGATGTGTGCTCTTGTAAACAACGTTGTGCTCCAGCAGTATAGGAATGTAACCAAGTATATTTAGCCTCCTCAAATACTGTACAATTTTGAGGTTCTTGTACTTTACTTGAAGTAGTGTATAAAGTCGTTTAAATGAGCTGCACACATTAATGCATCAATAATCCTAATCCAATGATATAATAAACCTATATATTATTCCTCAATGGGCCATTCTGCATTATGAATAGCCTACTTTTACTTTTAGTACTTTAAGTATATTTTGATGCTGGTACTTAAGTATCCTCACATTTTGAATACAGGGTTTGTACTTGTAATCATTTCTACTGTACATGTAGAGGATCTGAGCACTTTTGCCACCACTGTGCTTTAGCAAAAACTTTATTCATTAACGCACTGGTTGTATAGATATGAATCGCGATGACACGGCACAATGCAAGGTAAACAAGACGGGCTCTTGTGTTTTTAGAACGGTCGGGTGGGTTGCTGACCTTGCACGGCGGCTGGATTTGCGCATGTCACATGACATAAAAAGCCATCTCGTCGGGCCTCAAGTAATGCGTTTGTGTGCCGGTGCACGGACCAATCAGAGTCCTGTGAGGAGCTACTGGCCGCAACAGGCGCGGTTAAAGTGTGCGTGAGACAACACAGAGCGGCGACCGCTTGTTCTAACTCGGTGTAGATGTTGCAACGGCTTCCGATATATCACAACTGGAGTGTATTTCACAAAAATATGCAGGTTTTCTTCTTAAAAAGAAGAGCTATGAACAACGCTTACTCAGTTCTATTGAAGAGGCAAAGCACAAACACAAGTCAGTGGTTTACAGACACAGAGAGCTGAGCAACTCCAATATGGCCACCAGAGGGTGTTATAGCTCACCCTCTTTAAAGCACAGGCTCTGAGGACTGTCTCGTACTTCTGGCGGTTGAGCTCTCTCCCAAACAGGATGTTACTGCGAATGGTTCCGGGGAACACCCAGGGCTGCTGGGCGGCGTAGGTCAGCCGACCTTTGATCTTCAGGATTCCCTTGTCGTGAGGCAGCTCTCCCAGGATGGCGCTCAGCAGAGACGACTGGTGGGAACATGGATTTCATGGACATGTGAGGTGGCTAGAAAGTGACAGTGAAGTGAACGAATAAAAACGCATTCCTCAAGATTGTTTATTAAAGCAGGTTGTAGGCCGTCATAAGCCAGGAGCTAAATTGGTTTGCACTGGTGTACTGACCTTTCCAGCTCCCACTGGGCCGATTACAGTCACAAGTTGGTGCGATGTCATCGTAATGGAGATGTCCTGCAGCGATGGAGAGTCCACACTCTGAGGAGAGAAAAAAAAACAACAACAACACCCATTTGGAGAAACAGACCATGCAGCAATTCTTCCATTTCATTACACGTCTGGCATTTGTACACATTGTGTAAAAAAAAAAAACAAGACTGGCCGTTCTGGCTCTTACAATAAGACTTACAATACATGTAATGCACAGCATTCAAGCCCACTCATGGCCTGTAATAAATATCACTTTACGGTTAGAATATTCACCTTATCCCAGTAGCAGGTCAACCCCTCAATCTCAACAGAGTTTTCCCTTTTTTCCTTCAGAGGAAACCCGATCTTCTTTCTCTCAATCTCTTCCAGTAGGAGAAAAGCCTGGGAGGAGATAATCGACACACATGCTTTTATACTTTGAACTCTAATCACAAACCCAGACAGTATCGCTTTTGAATTTTTTATTTTTTTTTAATAAACAGAGCTATCAACTCTTGACGTGCGCGTGGTGCATTTTGACGTTGAGAAAAAAAAAAAAGTGTCCCGGAAGGTCTTAAAAGAAGAATGTTCCGTGTAACTGATCATTCAGCGAGCACAGCTGAAACCTGTGATTGGATTAAAAATAAAAAAAGAAATGTGCAATGCAAATAAAACATTTCACCATATTGGAGTTATTAACTTTGGTGTCTTCGCAGGAGTTATTTAGGTCTCAGGATGTCCCTGCTTCCATGTGACGTTTAGTTCAGGCCAGTCAAGAGGGACTCGTGACCCTCCTTGTACACTTAAATGTGATCTGTGGCGGATCGATTAGCCATTCAGGTCTGTAATTATGTGCGACGTCATTTTAGTATGGCTCTCTACGGTAAAGTAAAAAGTTATGGCTACATTATGTTTGCTGAAATCCTGTGTATATTTTCAAGGGTTATATTCATAAAATCTGTGTTTTACAGGATTTAGTTTCCTGCAAGATACACACTACTCTGTATTTTAAGTAATTGTGTGGATATAATGAAAAGACACATGAGCTCAGTAACTCATCCTACAAATAGCCAGCTAAAATACTTCAATACGCAAATAACGTTTTCAACAAATACCAAACATTCGCTGTTATTCATGACGGCAAACAGAATTACCTCAATCCTGCGAATGCTGACCACAGTCTCTGACAGCTTCTCGACAGCCAGCGGGAAGAACAGGGTGAGCGTGAGCTTGATCGTACCGTAGAGGGAAACCGTGACAAACACGCTGCTGGGAGTGATGGCGTTGCCCAGGAGAACGTAGACGGTGAAGGTAACGAAGACGATGATCTTGCTGCTGGCAAAGAAGGAGGCCATGTTGAGTCCTCGTAGGTAGGAGCTCTTCATTATCTGACCGATTTCTTTCCTGGGGACAGAGGACGACAGATGGAGAGGAGTGAGCCTGCTATACTAACCTGACCAATGCATTTTGTCATTTGGCTGTTAGTCTAAGATGTTTTATAATATGAGGCAAATTGTGCAAATTTAAAAAACATTCACACTTTAACATCTTTTATCAGCAGCAATTACCAGGTCACATATGTCCGCTATCAGTCGCACCATACTGGCGTAAATATCAGGTCACAATTCATCTCTACATACGTTTGTGTGGTGAAACACGTTTCCATTTAGTGCTGCAGAAATCTCAAATGTGTCAGTTGAAATGCGTGAGGCTGGTTAGAACTGAAGCGCTTACTTTTCGAACTATGTTTAACACAACTGCAACAGACGGTTGTTTTCTTTGTCGCCCGTAAGGGTAGCAGTGGATACAACTCTATGATGAAATAGCTGCTGAGGTTAACTTTAAACCAGGGTCTGTTGTTTTTGGCACACATGTCGTCCCAAAACCTGATGCAAGACGCCGGAGTGTCGAGTGAGTTCATGTAGTTCTGCAGCTGCAGCCTCAACAACACGTCAATCAGTTCAGTCCAAGAAAACCTGTAATTACGTCTTTGCCTGAGAGCAAATTATCTATGTCATGTGTTTTGTGCAAGGGGCCGATACAAATCGCATCTGGCAGAAATGATGAAAAATCAAGATAACAAAAAATTATTACAACAACAAAAAAATATCTGCAATATTACTAGTGATTGTAGTAATAGAGAAGTGGTTGTTTTATGACTGTAAAAAATGTTACATTCACTGTGAGTTACAGGGCTGAGCGTTGGATAATGGACACACTTTTTAAGACAATAAGTACTTTGTCACCATGTGATGGTTGCAGTGCTTATGAATTTGCGGAGGAATGGATCACCTTTGTTTACAAATCTGAGCAGAATTTGACTGCGGTTCCTCGGTTTTGTACCAGATAAGATAAGGTCGAGCTTTGTTGTCCGTTCGCACGAAGAATGCGTCACATGCTCCGAAGACGCAACATAAAGACAAGGCCTCACTCAAAAACAGACGGGAGCAACACGGTTCACATAATAACCAACAGACCTGTGATGAAGTGGCAATGCAGTTGAATTCCTATTGGAGGTCACAGAATGTGATGGGTCACAAAAAACGGTGCAACACCCCCATAGGATTTAGACATAGCCATTAACCAAAACGTGTGAACCTCCATATTCAGACGTGAAAATAGAGGCAGATCTTTGCTTCCTATGTTCCTACAAACGGTTTACAAACATTTATAGAAATACAGTGTTTCAAACAGCAGCAAAACTCTGCAGATGGAGTCATTTCACCCCAAATTACCATTACACAGTGACAAAAGCACTTCAGGTGCAGGATTTCCAAATGGATGCTTTGAAAGGAGTTAATGTGTAAATGAGTAAGTTAGACTCCACCACGTGCCTATCATATATTATCCAACGCTCACCCCTGTAAGTTAAAGAGTGACTGTATAACTTTTGTCTGTATTAAAAACTGCCACAACAAAGTGAACCTGACATAATGCTTTACAGTTTGTCAGAGCGGGGATTAAACGGATGGATAAAAGACGACCGTTTCTGCTTTTGAGGCTGCAGATCGACATGAACTCCCGTACACTGTGTCGTCTTATAACAGCTTTTGTGAGGACATGTGTGCAGTACAGTACAGTTTAAACTCTGCAGCTTTGTCAGGCCGAGTCACAGGCCTACAGACGTGAGGACACACTCCTGTACAGCCTGGCCAGAGATCAGAGCGGCAAAGAGCAGATACACTGAAAACTAATGAGCAGCTTCTCAGCCTGTGAGAGTGCCGGAGGACATCACCGGCTACAGGAATCCTCCTCACACTGAGGGGATCCATCAACGACTTGAAACTGCAGGTGTGGTGCGCAAACATCAGTCAACTGTTCTGACATTGCACAACCCACTGCACTCCCTCACCCCTCCCCACTGACCGCCCTGCCTGCACTCACCCAGAAGATTTAGCGTTACAGCAAGTTTTGGCTTGTCATGGTGTAATATTTTTGCGTCAAAAACACCACTTTAAGAAATTTGACACCGCTCCGTTGATGTGAAATCCACAGACTGACATTTGAAGAGATTAGAGTTTCACATTTGCATCATGTGAAACCAAGAGGGGAAGGCTGGAGGAAACCAGCCTGTTAGCCAACTTCGACAAGATAAAGAAACTCCACGTACGCAACATTTTCCCTACATGTTCCTGAGAATTACAGCTGACTAAAAGAAAGTAGGACCCACTGTTTTAGACGCAACACTCCAGAAAAGCACACATTTTAAAATCACACTCTACTGTGTCTCGACTCCTTTTATTAAAGCGGTGGTCCTAACATGAAGACACTCTGATGCACTAATCCTGTAGGTCATCACATTTGGTTAAGAGTACAGATTGGGCAAATTACAATAAATTTAATTTTTAACCGATTCACTGATTTATTTCCCAGTCAGTCAAGACAAAATGTTGAAACGTGTGGACCCATGTCGCAGTAAAAATGAATGCCCTACAAACAGCCAATTTTCTCCCTGCAGAAAACGTTATTTTCATCCAAACCTTCTGACTTCAGTAACCAGCGATGAGAAGGGCTTCTCCCAGGCATACATCTTGATAATCCTGATGCCAGACACCACTTCGTTCATGATCCGGATTCTATTGTCGGTCAGGACTGCCGTTTTGCTCCTGCAAAAAAAGTTATAAAATGACATGAATTAAAAACTCCAGTATTTACAAATGTGTCCCGATAAGACAAATAAAGAGTAATTTGTTAGTTTGAGTAGTTGTTTCCTACCTGAAGACGCCAAAGAGCTTTCCAAACCAGGTCTGTACGGGCATCATGAGGGCAATGATGGCCACGCCTGCCAGACATGACGGTCCGATCTCGTACCAAAGGAAAAGGATGATCACCATCGCCTGAAGAGGTCCCACCCACAGGTAGTGCAGGTTGAGTGTAATCTACAGAAATGATTGACGAGCATCGTGAGTTTTTGGCGTTTAAAATTAAAGCCCTTCAAAATCTCATTCACGAGCCGACTTCAAATCACATTCATGAGACAATTTGTCTAATTTCAGATTTGATTTTAGAGGAAACGGTGCATAGTCACAAAATACTTTCACTTCAGGTTAATAGCAGACCACCTCGAGGTGTCACTCAGAAGAAACCAGGACATTCTGATGTAGCATTTTCAGAACAAACTTGCTTTAGATTACCTCATCAAAGCGGTTGACGTCATTTGAAAGGAGGTTCACAATTTGCCCGGTGGTCGTGTGCATCATGGATTCACTGCTGAGACCAAGAGCCTGACGAGAGACGTTTCACCTGTCTGGTTAGTATTACCGAAAATCTTCGCAGCATATTTCTAGAAGGTACGGAAAAAAAAAAAAATCTGCAAAATCTTCGCTGACCTTCCTGTAGATCATGTGACACACGGCCACTCTGATCTTCATGCCTGTTCTCTGGACGTGGTAGTAGTAGAGATGTTGGAGGATCGTCAGGCCGAAAGCGGAGAGGGACATCGCAGCAGCGTAACCGTACACCATGTAAAGAGTCCTCTGGTCGTCTGGGTCATAATTCTCAAAGTACACGATTACTTTCCCCAGAAGAAACGGCTGGATCACTTTAATTGCCTCCTTTGTTTTAGAGAGTGACAAAGAAAAGCATTGCTGACAGTTAGTCGTTTTACAAAATACAAGTTGGCTTCCAGTTAATCAAATAATCAAATCTAATATCTTATTGCTCATCACTTAATTGCATGAACCCTGGAGGTTTTACTAAATGTTATGCTTGTAAAATATGAGACATCTATTCCGAACAAATGATCTGGAACTGGTTTCTGGCACAAAAGTCCTTTTCGTTGACAAGGACAAAAGATTGAAATTATTTTAGGATAAACACCTTTTGGGTATACCAACCTACTTCTGAGCATGAGGCTTTAACCTGTCAAAAGATGTGAAGGAGTGTTTAGAAAGCCAGAACGTACCAGTGAAAATGTATAAATCCCAGCCAGTGCGTAGGACCTCCCATAGCACTTGATCAGAACTCTGGAGAGTTTCGGCTTCCCGAGTTCCTTTGTGGCCGTTTTAACTTCACGGTCCCAAAATCTGCAACAAATCAAAGAGCATATCCATCCGTTTGTACCATTGAGAGTAAAAAGCTGGCTTGTGTCTTCATGAGACTTGCAAGCAGGGCTTCACATTTATTTTATTTGCACCCAAAATGGTCTCTTGTCGGACGTTACCACACACAGAGAACAACGCAATACTAAGTGGCGTAAGTGATCTGCCCGATCATTAAAGCATCGTTTACCAATCGATCTTAACTGAACCACATGCACTTTATTATACAGCCGTTTGTGATGCAAATTCCATGACTTTTTACAGGTTTTTCGTGACCGTAAAAACCACGCATATTAGACTTTTGGGAGTAATGCAAGAATGTATCCCAGTAACATAGTACCTGTGGAGTTCCTCTCCCAGTATTTCAGACCGATCCTCTGGAAGAACGCTGTACATGTCACTTTCCTCCAGCCTCCGTCTGTGGCCGAGGTACAGCAACGGGGTCAACCAGCTGAAACGGACAGTTATTAACGCAGTTAGAAAGCAGAGAAGACTTATGTCACTCAAACAGAATACGAATCATTGTTTGTTTTTCTCACTGCTAGCATGACCAATGTAAGGGCAAGTATAAACACTGGGGCACATCAGCAGGTCTAAGCTCCTGCTTTGTGCCCACCACTAGTGGCGCTCTGGAGCAATGTTAGTTGAGCGGGTCACTGTCTTGCGCTCTACTATGCTTTCAGTATGGGTAGAGTCAGAGATGTGTTGAACACATCTTTGTCAGTCATTGTTTGGAATGATTGATAAAATACTTCTTTTAAAACACTTCATATATTCAGTTATTAGATATCTTCTCTGTACAAATGTATGAGTTTTTGCATAGTAAAATATCTTAATCGACTGTCAGTCAGGTATTATTAATTTTAATATCTTTCCAGCAACCCGCAAATCAAAGAATAAAGACACTTCATGCACAATTTAGGTGTATTTTCCCCTTTAACTCACAAGATGCAGGTAACATTTTATGCATTTAATGTGAATACAATTAATGTAATCTTATTTCCATTACGCAATATGTATACTTTGTTGGCATCTTATTTTGAAAACCGAATGTTCGTCTGTACAAAACCGGAAGTTGTGTATGCCGACTTGACCACGGAGATATGAGTGTCCGCTGACTTGGCCGCAGTGGTATTTTTGCAGGCTGAACCCAAATTGCGTTGCGATGTTTCACTGTGTTCCACTAACACAGACTGTACTGTAACTCTGCCGCCATAACGATGCGCGTGTCAATCATTACCTCATGAACTGTAAACTGTTCAACTGCTGACGAGGAATTTAAAACGAAACCAAACAAACTCTTTAACGTTTTGTCAAGATTGACACATTAGTCTTACTTTGTGTCACTTCCACCATGTATCCCTCGTGCGACCAACATAACGACACACAGAGACCATCGATGAGTCAACTGTACCGAGAGAATAAACTACGACAACAAGTTTAGTTATTTCTTCTCGAAACATGAATAGTTATGTAATGTCATCTAAACACAGAGTATTAATCATTTTAGGAAAGTTATAGTTCATTTGCAAATAGCCAGAGTGCATGAGAGAATCGGTGTCCGTCTCCTTGAAAACGTCCCCGATAGTGTGGCAGACTTTAAACGTGGATCAATGGAAAACACCTTCTCTATTCTATTAAAACTACACCAAAACACTGGCGAATAAAATAATTACTTCAAAAAGCACTAATCAAAACAAAATAATCTTAAGGAACAAATGAATAGAAAACCGTTATGATAAAGTGGAGTGACAGAATAAAGCACCTTTGACAAATGACAACAAGGGACGCGTGAGGCTCGGGGGGGGGGAGAGCATACGACGATGAAGGTTTGGGTAGTAGTGCCGGCAAGAGCTTTACTCCACGTTTACACCTTAATAACGTTACTAAAGTCAGGATTACCTTTCCATTAACGCTCCTTTAATCACTTACCACATAAAGATCTTTGATAGACACCTGGCAGTGGCCAGAGGATTGTGGCCCGCGTCTTTTTTATTGACATCCATAGTCACTTGGCACCAGTTCAAAACGGTTGGGTGCCCGGTGACACCACGCTCAACTGTCCCGGGACACCGGCACACACACACACGTCATGTAATTTGTACGTGTGTAGTTAACTAACATCACGTAAAGCGGAGACTCGGCCAATACGGTTGCAGTGAATCGGGTCAGCGTTGAGCGGTCTTCAATTGGGTTATTCTACATAGTTATTTTGTTGTGCATGCCTGTATGTAGCACACGATTTCCGTCGCCCCAAAAGCGTCATCAGGAACCGGCAGTATACGCCACACTCCTAAGGGCTCCCGTTTACGAGCGGTACCCGAAGGCGGCATCTGCGCAACATGATTTTTTTTTTTTTCTTCCACGCCTACATTTCAACAATGGTCATCACGTGGAGCGCTGCTAAGGGCTGTTCAGTTCCAACGGAATGCACGGAATGCGTCTGAACGGTAAAATGGTGCAAAACCAATTAGTGTTCGCTCTCGGGAAGGGACGTTACCGTAATTGTCGGTGTGCTGTCGTTGCATTCCACGCCTGACCCTTAATTATCTCTGCACAGTTTTCTAAGGTTGCCAAAAACAGTATAATGCGTTTGCAGCCAGCACATTACAGAAGACACGGCCACTGGAACAACACGAGCCAACACCTGCAGTAAATAAAGGCTCAACAGCCTCGTTGAACCTTCAGCATTCCTCAAACCAACGCCAAGAGGTGATGGTGAAAGCGCCTCATGACGCTGTTGTTGTTGTTGTTGTTGTTACTCCTTGTAGAAAATAAATGACTTCATAACACATGGACAGGACGGCTAGCCAACACTTATTTTGTATATATGCATTTAGTTTGTATGTTAACCAATCTAGCTTTTAGGCTGTATGCGTCAAGATTAACTAGATTGTGATGCAAAAACAGTTTTTTTTTGTTTTTTTTTTAAATTCCTATTAATTTGTCCTGTTAAAACATTTTAAATTAGACTGGACTTAATACTGGAGAAACGGGAAATAACTGAATATTGTATTCTGCCAGATGAGATAGTATTTTACTGAAAATTGAGATAAATATTGTATATAGTGCATTTGTTCCTTTTTTTTTATTAAGGGTACATTTGCAGTTCCACAAGATGACCAGTAGAGGGCGCTGACAGCCCATTTATACTGTACATAATGCTCTGATGGCTGTCATCCTTTCCTCTAGTTTGGGAGGATGATCAGACTCAATGATCCGAAACTTTTACTTGTTGCAGGTGAAGCCCAACTCTAAACGTCTTTAAGACGCCACATTAACATAATTACATTTACATTGTTTTAATATTGCGCCACCCAAAAGAGTACATGCCCTAAAACTCCATAAAGGTAATGTAGAAGTGTTGCAGCTTGGCCGTAGATTTTAAGCAAACAAAAAATCGGAAATTTAGGTATTTTTCCCCAAATTGTATACACGCACAGTCAGACATTTTCATAACTCAGCAATTCTGAGACAGCGCCAACAGACAACAACTAGAATGTCATTGTAAGCCTTACCTCCAGTGTCTACCTGCAATAGTTCCAGCTGGATATCATCACTGACCAAGCTGTGCTCTGGAGTGCAATGGGCTCCTCAGATCTGTCCATCTGCACGGCAGCAGTCGCTGCTGCATCCCGGGGCCCCAGCTGTTGCTGTGTCACATCTTGTTTACACCAGGGGCCAGCGCTACGTTTGACCTAGTTGCTGAAAAGCCCGAGAGGCAAAGTGGAAAGCACACTACACATAACACAGACGTGGGGGGGGGGGGGGGGGAGCCATTTTGTGATAGACGACAACAGACATTTGTTGTTTGGTGTCAATTAGGTGGGCTGAACACATAATGAGCAACCGTCAGTTAATAACTACACCAAGAACAATGTGAAGAAAGGGGAGGTCCGGTCTCAGCAGGCCAGCGTGAGACACTTTTTCCTTAAAATGTACGTTTTTTTCTAATTTTATTGTTTATCCATAAAGAGCCAATACGAATCACACAACAAAGACGAGCTCAGCCGGTAAGGGACAAGGTTACTCAATGGAGACAGTTTGTTTGTTTCAGTTCAGGAGGTTTTATTAGGTTGTATCCCTTACAATGGCAACTTTGTGATTTTGATTTTTAGAGCCCATTAGTTGTGTCTCCAAATACTGTATGTTAAAAGGTCATAGAAATGTGAAATACAATCTTTGAAACACTAAGCCGCCATTGTTTTGAGCCCCACATCAAGTCCAATTGAAGCGTATAATCACAATGACAATATGGAATATGTTTAGCTTTATCAGAAGCTGTGTTTGAACTAAACATTGTGGGAGAGTAAATACCTACACACACAGGACAGTAGTTGGTGAGGCACAATGTTGTCTTTTAATTCCGATGTGAAACCGTTTCCATTCAGTTAGAGAGAAGGGTGTGTGTGTGTGTGTGTGTGTGTGTCCGGGCAAAGAAGTGACCCCTTTATCCTCCCAGTTGTGTGAAGTCCCACCTTCAATGTCCAACAGATAACAGGCAGCTAGCGTCATTGGCCGCGTGAGTCCTGAGTCACATCCTCATTCTGTGGTAAACTGAGCAGCTCCTGGATCTTTTGCATGTCCTTGTTGGTTTCCTCTGCCTGAGAGCTGACGTTCAGATCTCCAATCAACTCGTCTGTCAAGTGCAGACGGGCCGTCCTTGGGATTTGAAAGACGGAGAGTGACTGGTGAGCAACGAGACATTGTGGGGGTTTTTTTATTGCTTGGTAAAATATCCTACAAAAGCGTAAAAGAATACGATTAAAATGGCCTGAAACATCTCACCATTCCGTGAGTCTGAGCTCAAAAAGTTCCCGGCGTTCTCTCCTCCTCCTCTCTCTGGCAGTTTCTCCTGCAATCGACTGCATGCAGATGATCAACGCACCAGTGGGAATCCTGAGCAGAAGTCAGCTCACGTTATTAGAAATATCAAAACAAACTCAGAACATGTTCAAATGCTTTATACAGTACATCCGTATTAGAATACAAAACAGAGAATGCATTTTGTACGTCTATTGTCTGAGCAGGGCTCATCATGTATGAAACCATTCTGGTTGACACTCTACTGGACACATCTTCACTGGGGACACTGGGTATGTAATAGATTACTACTTCCTGTTATCGTATAATGAGTTCTGTAACAAACCAGCTTTCACTTAGACTGTCACAGCGGCTACTTTATTAGCATAATCCTCCTAGGCTGTCCGTCGGTTGCACCATTGTAATCATTTAGGGCTAAATTTCCCCTCAGCGGTGTCTTACGGAGTCCGGCCCTCCTCTGCAGCCCCTCCACCCAAAACCTGCCAGTCACACCTCTGCCGTGTTGCCCGGGCGAAAGGGACGATTCTGGGGCGAGATCTGGAGCGTGATGTGCTTTCCGATTAGCTGCCTGCTTTCATTTCACCCCGACTGCACCTGGCACAGCCAGGGCCGGGGCTGTTTGCACACATCAAAATGCTCCAGGTGGCTGGTCACTCAGGCAGACAGCGAGGAGGAGGAGGAGGAGGAGGAGGAGGAGGAGGAGGAGGAGGAGGAGGAGGCAATGCGAGTACAGAGCCAACAGGAGAACAGACTACGGCTGAGCCAACACGGGGCTGATGATCACAGAGACCATTCAAACCAGCCCCTCCAGTCTGTTACACCATCAAACACCTCACACTTAATCTCCATTACACAATCAAATTCAAATCTGCTCTTGGCTCTGCGCGCACAGCTGAACGTGGCCAGAGGAGCGAGAGCGAAAAAGTGGGACAGAGAGGGTTGAGGGGAGAGAGGAGATGGAGCGAAGCATAAGTCCAGATCAGACCACGGTAGATGGAGATGAGAGGCTGGAATAACAGAGACGGTGTAAATGGAGAGGGGCAGCTGCTGCCTTGGCCTGCCTCCTTGCTCTAGCACCCAGAACATGGCCCTCTGCAGCGCACATGAGTCCCTCTGGCACCGTGAACAGAGTCGGGGGTGGGGGTGGGGGTTCAGCTGGGCGACAGAGGGTTGCTGGGAGGGGCACAGCTGGCTGCCAGAGTGCTCACTGCTCCCAAGCGCACAGGCATGAAAGTGGACACGAGCAAATATGCATCTTCTGCTTAGAAATAAACGTACAGCGGCTTTTGACGATGCGACTCATTGGCCGATGGGTATCGACGTGGGTTAGTTCCTGCAACGGGTCGACGCATTGGGACTATTGGGGTGATCGATGGATGTGAATGGACACTTGTGGAGGCACTTACCCCAGCACTGCTCCGATGATTGTTCCTGCCACCAGGCCTCCCAGACCCAGGTTCAGTCTGAAAAGGCCTCCAGTCACTGCTGCGCTCTCACGCACACACACACACACACACACACACACACACACACACACACACACACACGTTTAATATCATCATTTATAACCCAATTTGCTTGTATGCGCACTGTTTGTTTTAAAACAATTTGTCATCAGCTTAAACAAGGATTCTAAAAGTCTTGTTATTACATTTTACGACTAATTATGAGCTTTTTAAGAGCTGAAATTCTGGGGACCAGGCACAGAGGAAATTGGACAAAGAAAGATAATTTCTGCACAACATAAAATCTCATTCTTTGGACAGTGACAGTCTGGAGTACTCCGTTTTTTTACTAATTATTTTCTGGGCACCGCTAAGCATTATTTAGACAGCAGTAGTAGAGAAACGACAGGAAATGAGGTCGGAGAGAGACGGGGGAACAAACAAATGCAACAAAGGCTGGAACAACTGGCCTAGGAATACATTCTCTGGTGGACAATAGCCGGTTCATATCATCATCATCATCATCATCATCATCATCTGACAGATAACAGTACATTCTACAGACAGATTGACAAGTGTTCAACAGCGTAAAAAAAAAAAAACACACGGCAAGTGCTGAGCAACATATGGAGGAGAAACACAGAGAATAGTTGTGCTCAAGCCCCGTTGAAGCCCATGTGACTCACCTCCAGCTGCAGCATAATGGCCGAGGGTATACTTGTCTCTGTACACAGACAGCCCTGTGCTGACAGAGCTAGAGAGGGAACAGACAGACAGATGAGGGGAAACTCTGTTAGCTCAAATATAACTCTAAAACCTAACAACAAAGTCTGGGATTATCTATTCGTTTGCTTACTTGAATAAGGTGACAAAAGCAGCAACTCTCCAGCTCCACCTCCATCCGTACCTCACGAAACCCCGGATTGCTGCATTATGGGCCGAGCGCTGATTCGGACAGAAAGGACACTTGCAATGACACTACGCGCGACACGTGCCGACCCGTCCGTAGTTCCCTTTCTTCCACTTACCACTGCTTCCACTCGGCTGGTGTAGATTTCCGCCTGGCTGAGTTGGATGTACCTCTGCCTGGCGTGGCGAGCCGCTGGCAGGCCTCCGTAGAGCAGGCCGGCCAGAGCGGCAGCCACGCCGCTCTTTATCACGTTGGTCAGCTCCTCTGGGTGCCGCTGCGTCACGCTGCAGGGAGACAAGAGGCCGGCTTCATTTTGAGAACAAACTCAGCGCCAAATTATTCCTCATCGACTAATCTACTACATCCCATGTTCTACATCTGCAGAATAGACAGCAACACAACATCAAACAACAAAATTGATGCAGAAACTACTGGCTGTTTTTTAAGCAGTGCTCAAAATATGTAGGATAGAACTTGTTGAAGAGAGCAAGGCGAGTCAAGAGAGAACAGAAGTACCAACTCTTTGTCAAAGAGGTCCTTGATACGGTCCCATCCTGTATCTGGGAATTCTGGCCTGCCTAGGTTGCTTGGCATGCTGCTGGGTGAGGGGATGGGTGCAGGACTGTTGGAGGAGGAAGAGGAAGAGGAGGGCATCTGTGCAGCAGCCACATCAGCTGCGTGGACCCTGGGGAGCAGGGGGCAGAAGGAAGGGGGCCCGACGCTCTGGATGAGGCCCCGCAGTAGGCCGGCGCTCAGCGTGCCCCGGGGCGAGGAATCTGCCCGTCGTCTCCGCGGGGCGAAGCCCGTTCCGGGCTGCTCTGGATGCATCACGCTTCAGCTGGCATCGGTGGGCTGCGGCAGAGAGGCAGAAACACATGGCCATGGGTTTGGGACGTTGCACTCACTCTCTGACTTGAAAGCTCCCATCCCCAAAATAAACAGCCTTGAGGCGAGAGAAATCCTGGCAGAGTTACACTAGGATCTCCAACTCAGCAGCTGTCAAATGGTGCAGGACCTATCAAAACACACTGGGCACACAAGCAAGGCTTTCTGGGTAAATATGCCTCTGTTGACTTTAAAAATAGGCTCATTCGAGCTGCCTTCAAAGAATAAACAGGAAGTAAAAGAAAGTTACTTCCTGTTAGATCCGATCTGTAGGCTACTTGTAGTTTTCAGACCTCATTCATATTTACTTATACGCATTTGTAAATATATGTGTATATGGAAAAGTACATGCATCTGCATTGCTATCCTTTGTTCTTTAAGTGTTTTATGTGTTGTATAAATAAGCTTTACTATTATTATCAACCGCACAATATGTTTTTAGATTAAACCATTGCACAACATGAGACTAATATCCAACAATCGAGCATCAAATATTTAGAAATGACTAAGAAGAGCGACACATTTCAGTTATTTGTCCTCATGTCTTGTATTCTGTGAGAATACCTGAGAATGCAATGTAGTACGAGAAACAGTTGTTTAACCAGGAACGCTGCGTCTATTTTTAACAATTACTGATCATTAAAATCACCTGCTGAAAGGCGTCCTCCACGTGCAGACGTTCCCCTTAATTAGCGTGATATCGAACAGCTGAGACAGGTCAGACTGCTAGAAGCTAGGCTAACAACTTGTATTATTACTAACTGAATACCACTACTTGACATTACATTCATATTTCAGTCGTATGTTTTTCATTCCTTGCAATTAGCTTCTGTCATATCTATTTAAAAAAAGTCTTACCAGCACGCGGCGCGGAATATCTCAGCAATAAACCCGTCTGTCTTCTGAAGTACCGCAACCCTCAGTAGATGCGCATTAAGTGTATTTAGTGTCCGCATTTATGTTTTTCATAATTGTCCTTCTGCCGTTTGTTTCTCACCGGTGACATTCCAATAACACAGCCGGGTTTTCGACCTTTCACCTCGGACACACAAACCAAATGTGCCAACAGCGCCGCGCGTCTGTGGAGGACTAACCACTGTTGTGCACGTGCACTCCTCGCGACATTAAGATGCGAGTCCGGGATGTTTTTAAGAACTTAACAGTTTATTGGCATACAAACACAAAAACGTACTTAGACCCGAGGCCTCATCACAGCCTTTTGGTCAAATACACACACACACACGCACGCGCGCACACACGAATGGACCATATTTACCACAGTTCTCAACGACAGCACAATGTGAATACTACAACATATCCAACATTACCCCGTACCAGCTATCTATCGTCTCTCAACACTAACACACATTATTTTCAAAAAGGGTACAAAACAATACGCGTTTCTCGGGAAACTCCACACATCACATCACTACTTCCTTGTCGTCGTTATTGCTTACTGTTGGCACTTCGTGAAGGTCTTTAGACATAAGGCAGAACCCCTCTAATTTGCAGACACCGACGTCACAATTGCAACAAACAAGTAAATTGAAAAGTACATGGATGTGTTGTTGTCGTGAAACTTGGTGAAGGAGATTCCTCAGTTGTCCAGTAGAGGGCAGTGCCGCCCCATCAACAGAGTCCATGTACTCAACATGGAATCCAAGTAAGTGTACATTTTGGCCACTTTACATCTGTAGGATTAGGTGAGATGTCAAATATAAACCATATCTTTCTACATACAAAAAGAACACGTAACAGCGTGGCACCCGTAACTAGTATTATTATTGGTACATCCATTGCGGATGAGCAGCAGTCAACGTCACACTTCATGTATTTAGAGTTTAAAGGTGCTCCACAGCTGGGTGTGTGATGTTCTCATTGGATGTTGGTGAGCGGCCTGCAGGTAGTAATTCAGGTTTTACTCGAGCAAGGCACTGAACGTTAGATTTTTTTTTCCAGCAGCTTTCTGCTAGATTTTCATGGATATCTGTCTGAAGCTTTGTCCAGATGTGATTAATGTTACAAAACAATGTAAAGTCGTCACATAGCGCGTTAAAGGGTCACTTCAGCAATTTAGTATGTCACTCCCATTAAGTTGGGGGGACGCATACAATAAACTAAATTGTTACTGTGCTGGTGAGTATAGACTGAATATTATTTTTTTAGAACTAATTGAAGCAAAAAGTAATCAATGACTCAGAGCCCCCCAGTGGCACCTGCAGGTAGTGCAGCATCCGCAGTCGGCATACTAAGCTACATCTGTGACGAAGCAAATATTGACAAAGCTTAATTCTAGCTAAATTTAGGTTTTTGACCAAAAAAATGGAACGCCAACGTCGCCACGCTGCTTGTGAGGGAAATCCTACGTTGTGGTGCAGTGATTGCATTCACCCTCTACAGTTTTCCCTTCACCACAGCGGCCCTGGTCCCGCGGAGTCTCACTCTCACAGCTCCGTCTTGCCGGGTTTGTGGACAATCTGGTTGTAGCCGTCCTTCCTCCTGGGCTTGTAGCTGAGAAGACGGCTAAACTCGGTGAGGAGTCTCTCCCAGTAGCAGGAGACGTCTCGCATCCGCAGGTGGTCCAGGATGAATTCTTCACCCCTGTGGGGAGGGAGAGGAAGAAAAAAAAAACTTTACCACTCGCCTTTTTCAAAACACAGAGCTGCTCCAACCATTAAATATGACCCGTTTACCTCGTGGCAATCTCCTGCGCAATGTCATCGTTGTCTTGGACGAATTGGAGTAGCTCCCTGAAGAGACAGAACGTATTTGTATGACGCAGACATATTCAGGAGATTAAAACAGTATGTTGTTTGTAAAAGGGGGATCATTACTAAGGATTTGTGAGCCCCTTTTTGGGCCCAAAATAGTCAAAATTACATTTGTCCTTATTTAGCAATGGTCTGCATAAAGGTTTGGTGCCAGTAAAGTGGACGAAAACTAGCAGCACTGTTTGGTCTCATGTTATATGTATTTTAAGGCGCTTCTATTTAGAGCTGCAAAAATCCATAGGGAATGCACTGCTGTGGACGGGGGCAGCAGCAAAACCTATTTTAGACACCTAAAAAAATCAATATCAGCTTAAGTGCACGCTAGATTTTAAATCTTTTCACCGCTTTACCGTCTCATCAGCCCTTTGACGGGAACTGAAGCCGTCATCTACGCTCTCTATTTAAGGCATCGCAGCTAGCTGAGGTACCTGACGTCAGAGAGGTCCTGCTTCACCGGGATGTAGTGGACCCAGGGCTGCAGCTGAGGGTAGAAAAACTCCTGCCATTCATCCCCCACATGAAACACCAGGGAGCCGCAGAGGAAGAGATGTTTGAGGCGGAAGCTGGCCGCCACGCCTCGGAAGTTGAACAAATACCTGGGGGAGGACACGGCGAGGGTCGGGTGGGACCGTTAAAACTACTGTTTTGTGGACATTCAGTGAAGCTGTTGCCTTCTTAAAGAGTCCCATTTTGTCCTTGATCTAGAGTTCGGCTTACTTGTATTTGCAGTGATCGACCAGGGGGATTTCTTTGGCCGGGGGTCTCCCCAGTGTGTCCTAAAACAGACAGAAAAACACAGGTTGGTAAATAAAAACACAAGATTCCTTTTGGAACATAAAAGAAAAGTCACTATATCTTATACAGTGGCTTTATGATCATCATGTTTGTGTGTGGCCCTGGTCTCAGCATGACTGACCCTCTCTGACTTCCAGGCCTGGTTCTTCGTGTACTCTGCGTCCACCAGCTCTGGAGCCTCTCTGGACAGGAGGATCAGAGGGTCCCGCTCTGGACTGGTCCTGGCAGCGTAAACAGAGAAGAGAGCGACTCAACGGCCTGAGCTTTGCAGCCGGCTGTCAGCAATGCTGCAAGCGAATGAAGTCGCAGCACTGACCTGGAGCCTCTGAAGAATCCTTTGGACTCTTTCTTCTTCCACGGCCACTGTGCTGCAGATCTACCACGACACACGTAGTGTTCCATCAATCCATTTCTTCCATTGCAAATTCATGATTTATGCCATTAAATAGCCAAAATGAAACCTTACTTTTTCAGGTCATCCCTCATCAGATCCCATCTTCCCAGTCCGGTGGGGTATATGGGCCACACAGCAGGCCCTCCCTCCCAAAACGTCCACGCGGGGTACATGATGTCCTTGTAGTCCGCCGTCTGCTCAGATCGAACGTTTCAAAACCAGTTATTGCTTTTAATAAACGCCAGAGTGCTTTTTTCTTTTTAACGTGCGAGTAAAACTGATGCCTAGAGTTCTGACCTTACTGAAAGAGAAGACGGGCAGAGTGGGCTGCACCCAGCCGGGGACTTGAGGGTAATCCCTCACGTTTATCACCATCTCCAAATCGGGCAACCTGTCAATCACCTCCAGGATGAAATGCTCCACCCCGCTGCACCTGAAAACAGACGGCAGATGTAGGCAAACAGCTGTGTATACATATATACTGCATATACATTCTCTGTCATTGTGTGCGTTCATTTTTTGACTTGTGAAGCGATCAAACACTACGAAGGAGCCCGTCAGGCACTTGTTTTCCTCCTTACCTGGCGGGGAACATGCAGTTGTGTTCCCTGTACAGCTTGTGTCCCACGATCTGGTAGTGGGTGCCCACCCCTCTTTGGACGGTCGCGGCCATGACGTCCTCAGAGATTCTCCCTCTGAAGGGCCGCAAGTCGTCCTGTAGGACACTGGGGTTCAGAAACGGAGAGCGGCGTCGGAGAAGCAACAGAGAAATGATCAAATCCACATTATATAATGAACTGCTTGCTTAAAGAAGGTATAACGACCATCTCCACTGATCTAACGTTGTCCTGTATATTTAAAGAAGAGCAAAGACATCATGGCATCACACCCACCTTAAATGGCAGCTACAGTTGACAGGGTTGCATGGAGCGTGCCCTTGAACAGCACTGGAAATCGTGTCTCTAATTTTCTTCCACTGTTGACCTGCAAGCAATGGCAAAAGGAAGAGTTTATGTATTGGGTCGGTAGCTCGTGAGGCTGCACCCAAAGGCTAGTGGTTCAACAAGGAGCTCAAGTGTCCTAAAAAAGACCTCAAACATCTTGCATTTTTCACTGTTTTTATTCACTTTTCCACACAGTATATGATTTGTTACTACTTGAAATTACAGTCACAGCCCATAATATACTAAACATGCATTTATCTGTCTGAGTAAATGTTGACAGAGCATGTGTTAGTGCTAACTAGCCTTAGCTAAATTGTAACCCTAACCACACACAGCCTGAATGAACGCGAAGCTTTTAATCAACATAAATTATATTTCTCATTATTACAGTGAGCGAGACGCTTAAAACCATGCCAACCGTTAAGTTAGCACGGTTAGCGTTAGCTCGGGGGCTAGTTAGCTAGCTCGTGAAGTGATGAATGACTCCCCAACATCAAAAGTTGCCTCAAGTCGGTGCAGCGCAGCGAAAAGCAACAACGTCTCACCACATTTAAATATGGTTCCACGAGTCGTATTTGCTTAAATGTGCATTACCTGACGCGGGAACCGAACATAAAACACAAAGTTGCATCAGTATTAAAAACCTCCACAGCCAAGAGCACTCCATCTTTCATCCTATCCTCCAGCTCTGTCTGGAGAGCAGAAACAAAGCGGGGATCTGGGATCTGTTACTTCGGGCTGAATGCCGTCATTACGGTAGTGCGCACAACGAGGTTAAGTTACCGTAACATTTGGACGATTGGTTTAAATTGGCATTAAAGGGATGCTCCCCAGAAAATCTGTCTTTTTCTATTTCACATTCACATTCAGCCTGTTTAATTGAATGCAGTTCAATTCTTCATTAATTTCACAGCATGAGATCTAATTTCCCAATGCACATATATTATTGAATGGCTGATGGAATTCTCACAGTTCCTTTTTTTTTAAATTTCTTAATTTATGTCAAGGACATGGATGACTGTCACATGGATGATTGTCCGTGGAGAGAAAAGGGGGGGGGGGGGGGGACCCTCCTGGGAGATTTGCGGCGGTAAGACTTGAGCGACGGAGAGAGAGGAGACAGAAGACAGGTGGAGAGGGAGAGAAGCAGAGAGAAAGAGGGAAAACAGGAATGAGATATTTGTGAGAATATTTCATATTTGCTGGGGAGGTAACAGAGATCAACTCTAGATCTCTTTTGAACGGTATACGTTACACTCTTCAAGCTGGGCCTTGAGAGGTTCTTTGATTTCTCTGCCAACTTTATCTCGGCCGGCGAACGCCTCCACAACCCGAAACCCGACGATGCAGCAGATGTGGCTCTCCCTGCTGTCCGGCCTTTGCCTCCGCTTGGTTTTCTTCTGCAGCGCCGAGGAAGGCCTGGAGTTCCCCAACTTCGACGGCAGGGACAGGGTGCTGGACGTCAGCGAGCGCAACTACAAGAAGGCTCTGAAGAGATACGACCTGCTGTGCCTGTTCTACCACGAGCCGCTGCCGGCCAGCAAGGGCCTGCAGAAGCGCTTCCAGATGACGGAGCTGGTGCTGGAGGTGAGGAAGAGGAGAGCCGGAGGAGATAAAAGAGTAGAGTTAAAGGAATTTTAGTTCATTGAAATCTGCAAAAAAAAGAGAAAAAAAGAGTGTAATGCTCCTTTAGACAGTTATAAATGTTGGTAATCCAATAATAAATCATTGTTTTGTCGATTTGACACTGAACACCTCGGTCTGCTGTTTTACCTGCACAAAGCAGTGACTTTAATCCCGTCACGCGCCCTCCTCGGCGGCTCACATGTATCCAGGGATCGTTTCTAGGTCAGTCTGCTAATTAGAGCCCGTTCCCAAAGCTCCTCACTATCTGGCTGTGAACTAGAAAGAACTACTCGCATCCCTTCCTGTCGTATTCATGAGATGGAAGTTTGAGACAACGGGGCCCCGTGTTTCATACTTCTGCGTTCAGCTCAACAGAACCACAGTCGCTTCTCCTCAGCGGCGTTTCTAAATGTGCTTTCCTTCCTCCAGCAGAGAGGCGAGAAAACTCCACAGGGGGGCTCTCACAGCACACACACACACACACACACACACACACACACACACACACACACACACACACACATCTGTAATGAAAAGATGTACTGACGGAGAAAGCAGCAGCAACTGTGGATGCCAGCTCAAATGCACTGCGTAGAACACTCCCAACTGTGAGGAATACAAGTATGGTGGAAGTAACACCCACTAAATCCCTTTATGGAACTGAAATCATTGATTTAACTCCAGGTCATTAAAGCCCCCAAACTAATTAATGTATCTGGTTAGAATAACTATACTTCATTCAGCCATCATGACTATGAAAAGAATGTGTCGGTATATCAGTGGAGCTGTCCGTGGTGCTGAAGCAGCAGACAGCTTTTTAACTCTAACTTTCTTTGGTATCATTTGGACGGCTGCATTTGCAACAAGTTATAGTTATTACTTCCTTTGTTTGAACACAGATTACAGCGTGGACCAACGTTTCGACATCCCGTTTCAACATGCGTCTTATTCTAGCAATATTTTAGATGGTAAACTGATTTTAAGTGCTGCTAAAATGTAGATCAGAGTCGCAAAACATCGCGTACACTTCTGGTCACAGTCAGAGTTAAAGAGTTAAGACGTGCAGTAATTTCCAATGACTGTCTGTGTGACCGCCCAGCTCACAGCTCAGGTCCTGGAGAACAAAGACATCGGTTTTGGGATGGTGGACTCCCAGAAGGATGCCAAAGTTGCCAAAAAACTGGGTATGACTCCTTATTCCACAGTGTCAGTTGCATTACTGTTAGAGTGCTGAATGTCTGGACCCTATGCTTCCTTTCTCTAAAACGTGAAGCCCTATAATGAGCTTTCTTAAAATCACGTGCTCCTGCTGTTTCATCAGGTCTGGAGGAGGTGGGCAGCTTGTACGTCTTCAAGGACGACCGGGTCATCGAGTTTGATGGAGAGCTCTCAGCAGACACACTCGTGGAGTTCCTGTTGGACGTGAGTGAACAATTGGGTTCGGCCACTTAAAAAAAAACCTTAATTTGTAATCTTGGCGGCCACTGAAAGAAGAAATCTTCAAGCAATTAACAGCTGCAGCCTCATTAGAATACATGCAAATGATGTATTTCATTTCATAGCAGTACAAGATTCAACAGGAGTAGCTTTCATGTCACTTCCCCCTGGAGGTAAAGGCAGTGAAAGCCACTTACCTGTATTGTACCGCCCCCCCGCCCCCAGGTACTGGAGGACCCGGTGGAAATGATCAACAGCGCCATGGAGCTGCGAGCCTTCGAGAGGATGGAGGAGGACATCCGCCTCATTGGCTACTTCAAGGGAGAAGATTCATGTTAGTTCACCATTTTATGTGATTCATCAATGCATTTGTGTTTCCATTAACAAGCATAAGGAGTGTGTGATGGGTTAAAAAAAATAAAATAAAAATAAAAAATACACCTCCACTGTTCCTCCGTCCTGTTAAAGTTGCCTCACTGTGTTCCCCAGACGCTGATGGGATCTAGAGGCTAATGGAGCTACATCACCATGCTAAAGGGAAACCTGATTCCAGACTGTGGCGCTCTCAATCCCACAAGAGCCTTTAAAATAGCTTCTAGCTCTCTGCCTAATAGGTCAAACTGCAATTATAGTTCCTCTTAAAAAAAAAAATTGGGAGAAAAAGTGAGAGAGGGAAGATGCTATCTGGTCCGGTATGACAGCGGCATGAGGTTTCATTATGGAGCCTATTTGTGTCCAGAGATAGGCTGGTCCTTGGTCGTGACCTTGTTGGGAGCAGAGCCAGGAGCGTATGAAACTGTATTAGGGGAGACGTGGTTACTTTGGGTGAGGACAGTAGAATCATGATGGGAAATTGAATGAAGCGAGTGCGTTTCGCCGCTTGCCTCCCTGATCACATACGCTAGATTTGGGCTGTGGATGTGAGCAGAATGGGAATGATGAAGTCCTACACTTGAATCTGGTTTCTCTTTCTCTCTTTCTCTCTCTCAGACTACAAAGCTTTTCAGGAGGCCTCGGAGCGTTTTCAACCTTACATCAAGTTCTTTGCCACGTTTGATAAATCTGTAAGTCTTGCTGTGCTAAATCAAATCTGTATTTATAGTGTCCTAATCCAAGGATCCGCTCATCATAACGACATCCAATGTCGTGTGTTTTTAAGGTAGCCAAACATCTCTCCCTCAAGATGAACGAGGTGAATTTCTACGAGCCGTTCATGGAGGAGCCGGCCATCCTGCCCGGCAGACCTCTGTCAGAGATGGACATCGTCGAGTTCGTCAACCAGCACAGAAGGTCGATTAGATTTGAATCTGTTCAGGGTCACTTCCAACGCCGGTAACACCTGGTTAAACATTTGCTCTTTACAGGGCTACTTTGAGGAAGCTCCGGGCGGAGAATATGTTTGAAACATGGGTGAGTATGTTTCGGTCTCATAGAATGATCTGCAGCAGGTTTGAGGTGCAGTACTGAACGTGTTTTTTAATTCCCAGGAGGACGACATGGACGGAATACATATTGTGGCGTTTGCCGAGGAGGAAGATCCAGGTCTGTGCCCCTTTTCCCCCCTTTTCATTTTGCAGTTGTGTTCCCCTCCTTACTTTCTGTAGCACCTGAAGCTGAACTCAGGTTGTCTGTTCTGTCGTCCCCAGATGGCTACGAGTTCCTGGAGATCCTGAAAGACGTGGCAAGAGACAACACCAACAACCCAGAGCTCAGCATCGTCTGGATCGACCCCGACGACTTCCCTCTGGTTCTGCCTCATCGTTCGCTTCACATCTCCAACAAGACAATCAAATCAATTTGTCACTGATCGTTTGTCTAACTTAACTTGTCTCGCCCCCTTCCAGCTGACAACTTACTGGGAAAAAACCTTCAAGTTGGACCTGTTTCGACCTCAGATCGGTGTGGTCAACGTCACAGATGTAAGTACTGGTTCAAATCTTAAGACTTCACCATAGCGGATCAACCCACCTTGACTTTCTTTGGCGCTCCCCGTGTGCCAGGCGGACAGCGTGTGGCTGGACATGTCCAACGACGAGGACCTGCCCACCCCCGAGGAGCTGGAGGACTGGATAGAGGACGTCCTGTCGGGGAGGGTGAACACGGAGGACGACGACGAGTCCGCCGACGACCAGGAGAACCCCGACAACTACGTCCCGGAGGACAGCTACGAGAGTCACGACCCAGATGAGGAAGATGACGGAGACGACTAACCGGACTGTCAAGGGTCAGTTCAGACCTGGGTCAGAAAACTGAACTCATTTGGCACCTTACTTAACAATTACATTTTCTTTCCCCAAAATTCAAAAGAAGTGAAATGTATAGTCTCCCAACAAAAAGCTCTGTAGACTGTGGTTTAAATAGTTAGGCAGATCAAATAGAACTGATTGGAGGTGATCATGGGGAATTTATGGCCCCATTTTTTGATAACGTTAGCATTAGCATGTGTAGTCAAATGATAAACGTTCGCTCTCCCGCTAGCTAAGAACTACAGTCTTTGTGAGTCCGTCACACATCTATCATACAACACGTATGTTAATATAAATATATTGATTATAGCAGCTTTAAGGTTGACGTAAACGATAAGATGAATTACGTGTGAGAATAAACGACAATGGTTTTTGTTCTTTTAGGTAGAAACAAAGCTTGAATTGTTTTCTTGGGATTAATTCAGGACATAATAAAAGTCCACGACGACCACACGCACGTGTCTTATTGTGAAACCACCTGTGCTGTTCTTTAAGGCCTGTATGTGAGACAGTTCTCCCCCTCATTAGGAAGGTCCAGACTGAGGCTCAAGACAACAGATTGGCACAGTTCCTCCCTCGGTCAACAAGCGTGAATTATTCAAACGTCGGTGAATAATTCAGCATCATTACGCCTCCTAATGGGAGAAGGGACCTGGACGGGGGGAGGCTAGGGGGGAGTTAGGGTGAGGATAAACTAAAAGGCGGGCCGACCGACGGCGTAGCGAGCGGACACACTCCTGCTGGACATGAATTAATAATACGGGGCCTTGCGAGAATCGCTATTTCCCCTGGAGGTGGATGTGATGCAGTGTGTCAACAGGATGTTTGTATGGCGGCGTGGGATTCACACATAATCCACGCAGCCGCGTCTGAGGGAGCACAGCCTCGTGTGTGCGTCTAAACGTGACCCGAGGCAAGAAGACGAGTCGCCGTCTCTCCAGAGTGGGAGAGAAGAAAAAAAAAAAGGAAGCAGACGGTGTCACAGTGCAAGTGTTCTACCGGGGCCTTTAGGTGACATAATCCCTGTGAATGTCAAGTGTGATGGTGTTTTACAAGAGCGCTGACTAAAAGGAGGAAGGCAGGAGGACTGGATTCTCACCTCCTCCTCCTCCTCCTCCCCCCGAGAGAGGAAGGATGACAGCGTCAGGTTCAATAAAAAACGAGCAAAGAGCGCAGAAAAGACGTGCAGGTTTCTGTCCTGAACTAAGGCCGCTGGAAGGATTTCCTCTCACGTAGACAAAGTCATTACCAAACAAATGGAGACGGGGGAGTGAGGGGAAGAAAAACATTCCATTTAGATGCAAATGCACCTCATCCTCCTCTCTCTCCTCCTCGCCCCCGTCCAGGGCGAAGGGGGGGGGGGGGGGGCTTAAGACGTGGACAGATGAGTTCCGACAGGCCGGGCTCGCGCTCGCAGAGGTATGAGGCTGTTTGTTTTTGCAGCGCCTGGACACCCAACATTCATTTACCCACAAGGCCCGGCTGCGCCGCTCTGACAGGCCGACGGCAAGCCAATTTACCTTTGAGCTTCCCGACAAGAAAAAAAAAGAAGAAGAAAAAAAAGCCACCAAATCACAGCCAGACGAGCTGGAATGCGGCTCCGGCGCGTCACACGGCAGGGCCGGACGCTTAATGGGCAGCGACAGAGCAGAGTGCTGGCGTAGCCGAGACACTAGTGCATATGGAGATGCTGAGGAGGGAGTCTGCAACAATGGGGGAGAGGTAATGAAAGAGAAGGAAAGTAAAATGTCATGCAGTTTGATTGCAGGGAGAACGGGACAAATCCAAATAAACTTTGCTTTCTACGGGAGCCTAGAGCGGTCACAATAATCACATTTGTTATCTTGTTGTAAAAGTGTCATTTTAAGGGGCTTTAAAGGGGTAAAAATCACCTTAAAATGACTACATGTGCCCTTTAATGTGTCCTTAACAGAACGGTAGTTATCAATTAAATATGTTGAAAATACAAAAACATTTTAAGGTAAAAAAAAAAAAAAAGGAAAATAAATACATTTTAGAAGCTTAATACAAAAAGAGACAATAAAAAGCCTCAATAGACCAGAATGCAATGCAGCAATTAAAGGCACAGTGTGAAGGATTTGTTGGTGTCTAGTAGTGCGACTGCTCACTCACTCGTCCCTTTCCAAAACCACTGCAACGCTATTCGGGTTCGATTCTCATTTTCAGGTGATTGCAGACAAAAGAAACATAGTTATGAATATCATATTTCAGACATCCTACGCACTGGCCCTTTAAGCATGTTGGGTTTTGAGCACACAGTCCTCATTTGGTGCCTTTAAAGTATTCACACGCTAACCAGAGCCACCTTTTGACTGAAAGTGAAAACGTCATGGTCCAGATGCATTCTGGGATATGTAGGAAATGTAAAAAAAATAAAAATAAAAAAAAGAGCAGTGAAGCACAACACAAGGCCTCAAACTCATTCGTTTCCACATGGTCCCATGCAGCACTTTTTACAGACGTTCATAAAAATGTTTATTTTATTTTTTTTAATACAAATGCTAATACCTGTGAAAGTGAAACACGTCTTCCATTGCAATGTCATCGTCACAGAGCTGTCCCGACAAAAACAGAGGATTTTTAACCCGGCAACAGCGTGGCAGACGGCGGTGATGTAGAGGAGGAGGGGGGGGGGGGGCTGGTCGTGTGAACTGGAATGGCATTCATACATATATATATATATACACACACACACACACACACACACACACACACACACACACACACACACACACACACACACACATGCTTGTTTACATAAATAGTTACAGTGTAAAAACAGGAGGCACAGTCACATTGGGATCATACAAAGTTCATGTCAGTAGGTACAAAATGTGACCAGTGAGTCAAATAAAGTAGTTTTTTAGTTGTTTGCGTTCTTCTCAGGTGCTTTGACAGTTACAAGTTTACAGTGAAAAAATGTTTACATGAACTGTGTGTGTGTGTGGCAGTATTACGTTCAGCAGCCAGGGGGCAGTAGGGGACAGCGTTGCTCGGAGCCACTGAAGATAAAAACCACCGTCACACGTTTTCCTTCTCGAGTGAGTCACACACCAGCTCTCTTACAACTCTGGTGGATCTGCCATCAGCTGGATTCTGCCAGAAAATCACTCCGTTCTGACCTCGAGGGATTCACTGCGAGCGTGTTAGTCAGAGAACAGAGGTGAGACAAGGTAGTGAAGGAAAACCTGACGGTCCTGTTGGGAGGGAGGTTCCGCCCTGCTGCAGCTCTCACTCACTATTGATACACCCTCAAGCAAAACGCTGAGAGATTAAATCATGTTTGATGCCGTGAATAAACTGTGGCCTTTATTGAGTGGATAAAATCAGTGTAACGTCCATTTCCACAGCACCGATTCCAAACAGAATTATCACACTTGCGTCCTGGGTTGTCTAGCGCTTACCACACAACTGCATCATCCATGGTTTGATTCCCAACCGAGGACCTTCTGTTGCATGTCAGAAGTTTCCCGTCTCTCTACACGGCTGCCTACGGAAGCCCTGAGAGGCAAACACACATTCTGGTGATCCATTTGCTAAATGATTTGATCTTCTTTGTTATTTTTCCATCTGTGAAACAGGTAGGGGAAATAAAGTTTTTGGATGATTTTTTTTAAGTTACTTTGTTCACCTGTAACACATTTGTTTTGTTTGTTGTTGTAATACTCATTTTGGCCACAAGAGGCTGAAGTGCATCACGAAGCCATGTTCTCAGGAGGACTGAAAAGCATCCATGTTTTCTTTCAGGTGATAATTTACATAACTAGCTAATACACAATGAACCTTAAATTAAGTGACCGGAGAGAGAACATGAGAATGCTTTCACAACACTTCATCCCCCCCCCCCCCCCCCCCCCCCCCCCCCCCCCCCCCCCGTTTCACAGATTCTTCTTGTTGTTGTTTTTTTTAGGAACTTCAAAAGAAATATTATAGCAAAACCATTTTTTCCAAGTCATAAACACTGCGGGGGAAAAAACAGCTTGGATCAGACTTAGAAGACGGATCACCGCCGAATTTTTGAAAGTCTTTGTCGCTGGTCGATCAGGAGCACGGCAAAGCAGACACAGCTGGAGCGCAGATAGAACAACAGAACCTCCAACAGCAGAGTGTTGAGTAGGACACCGCTCTGCTGTACTGACAGAACAAGTGCTGTGTAAATGAACCTCACACTAGATTCACCACGTGAGCGGTTGCAGTAGAATACAGGTAATTCCAGCCCGTCAATGTTTTTATTCCCTGGGCTTTATTAGCTTACTTGAAAACCAGCGAGAATCTACTATATTTAAATTTCTCCGCTGTGTGACCCACATAGGGGGGAATCAGTAGTACTTTTCATCCGTGACATCGTGTCCCCGTCTCTGCTCCTCGCTGCCGTCTTTTCCGCCGTGTCGAGTGGACGTGAAAGCCCCGAGGAGGTTACTGAACCGACGAGGCAGGGCAAATGTTTTTCGGGCGTCTCTTGTGATCCGGACCGTTGCCGACTTCGCCCCGGTGCTAAAACGTGGCGCGCGTCTGTGTTTGTTCCCAACTGGAGTGGAAACATATTTTTAGATTTTGCTCCATTGCACCTGGAGAAGAATCGGGACGAGAGTGGAGGGAAGTGTTTGTCCGGAGCTCTACAGATGTAGAAGCAGTGATGAGGAGATAAAACAAGTCTGAGATCACATGTCCCGTCCTTTCAAGGTGAATTCTTTTCATTTATAAAACATACATAGATGTGCATTTAATGCAAAGTCTGATTGATGTTTTGTTTTTTTGTCAAATGCAATTATTTTGGTTGAGCATCCGAATACTTTCAAATGTTGCAGACGAGGATATCTGTCACGTGTTTCCGTTAGGCTTAAAAACAGCTTAAATCCAAGTCGCACCATCGCGGTCCTTAGTGGTCCGTCCGTCCGTCCGTCCGTCCCGTGGAAATAAAGGAGCGACCGGGACGGCGGAGTCTCTGTGTGGATTTCAGAAACCTCAAACGCTCCCGTCTTGTTTGGCTCAAACAGAAAAAAGAAGGGAGTGATCAAGCATCATTCCTGCCTCTTTCTTTTGATTTCATCCAAATCAAAACATAAAAAAAAAAGATCAATATATTCAAACATGAGTGTAATATATAGATTCATATATAATATATAAAAAAAACAAATAAAAAACTGAAAACCCAAAGTGAAAACATTTGAGAGCCACAAAACAGAGTGAGGGAATTAAAAAAAGGTCCGGCTCCTACACGGAGGTTTCCGACTGTAGCCGCAGCACGAACTTGTGTGACTTGGGGTCGATGTATTCCTCCGACATCTGGATGTAAGGGATCCTCTTCGTCGTCACCACCAGGCTGAAGTCCCCGCACCGGAGCAGGAAGGTGGAGCCGTCTTTCAGGCCGCTGGTGACCGACGCCTCGCTGATCAGCGTCCACCGGCGGGCAAGCCAGTGGTCCCGGCTGTACTGCAGGGTGGGACCCGGGCTCAGGTAGCACTCCAGGAACGCCTGGGAGGGAGGGACACACACACACACACACACACACTTATCACAACTCAGAATGAGATGTCAAGCTCACGTGGGACGGAATAAAAAATGTAAATAAAAACCTTGGGCGTCATGTTGTTGGTGATGCAGAAGGCCAGGTGCTGCTGGATGCTCTCCATGCTGTGGCAGTGCTGCTGCTTGGTGGTCCTCAGGTACTTCTGCAGGGCGCGCGCCATGGACGGAAAGATGGCCTGCGCCGCCTCGCGGGGGTCCATCACGTCCCCCGGGGCCTTCTTCTGCTCCTCCTCCTGCATGCGCTTGATGTGCGTGAACGCCTCCTCCACCGCCACCACCAGCCTGGAGGGGGAAAGAAAAAAAGAAAGCGTTTCACTCGGAGCCGGAGTATTCTGTCGCGACAGACTTGTTTTATCTGTTGTGTTTTAAACTAAATTACCGTGCTTTGCGCTTGCGAACGCGCCTCTCGTGCTCCGCCTCCTCGTAGTACAGCTCGTTGTGGCTGGTGTCCCTGCGGCGGGCGGCGGCCGCGATCATGGCTCTGGACTGGGAGTGGGCCAGTCCTGCTGCCGCTGCTGCTGCGTTGTTCCCCGGACCTGTCGAGGACGGAAAAAAAGATCAGACGGGGATTTCTTAAAAGCCTGAAAGACGAAAGGTAATGGAACAAAGAAACCCTAGGTGATGACATAGAGATGCAACGTGCTTTTAAAGTGGAGGGGGAGATTATCGATGCACATAAACCACGGTCCATTTCCTTTTATCACCAGCATTATCAAAGCTGACGTGAAAAGCCGCACAAAGTCGTAATATTTAATTGTTACGAGCACCGTGATCATTGGAAAATCAAAATAAATCGAAATAAAACCACGCTGCTCACCCACTCGTTGCTATTGATATTCAAGCATTCCCTTTCCTCTGCCACTCGGTGCCTTCAGGAGTCTAATTATAAAAAGCGTCTCGGGCAACTTCAAAAGTTTACTTTTTTTTTTTGGGGGGGGGGGGGGGGGAGAGATGAGGATGGGAGGCTGCTGATGAACCACTGCTTGGTGTTAATGCAGGTTAAAAAGAAGGCAGAGCCGCTGAATTATTAATGCGGGGGCAGGGATCGCCCGTGAACAGAATAATTCATGGACGGGGGGAGGAGGGAGTTTGCGCTCGCTTTCACTGCACTTAGATGGGATTTAAGGGTGAGGGGTATCGTGCTGAACGCCATGTGTTGCCATGTCGGCAGCAGGTAGACTGGAATGTGTTGAACCGCTTTTAGTACGTAAGATTTAAAACGCCTTAATAAAAAGAAATCAAACAAAGTAATGCAGTGAAGCGTTAAAGCGGTCGCACCCACGTAAAATAAAAAGCAACAGAACCAAATTTGCTCGTTGGGCGTCATAAAAAATCACCTGGGCCCATGTGGATGCAGCGTAAATTAACGTTATGGCTGCTTTGGGCCCCGGGGGGGGGGGATTAAAGATTATCGTCTGGCCCGGAGTTCAACTTATTTATTGCAACGGTGGTGTGGCTGCTAGAGGAGAGAGAGGAGGAGTGGGAGGGGAAAGCTCCAGACATGAGAGAGAGAGAGAGACAGAGGGAGACAGAGAGAGAGAGACAAAAAGAGAGAGACAGAAAGAGAGAGACAGCAAGAGAGAGACAGAAAGAGAGAGACTGAGACAGAGAGAGAGACACACAGAAAGAGAGAGACAGAGAGAGAGAGACATAGACAGAGACAGAGAGAGAGACAGAAAGAGAGAGACAGAGAGAGAGAGATACACACAGAGCGAGAGACAGAAAGAGAGACACAGAGAGAGAGAGACATAGACAGAGACACAGAGAGAGAGAGACAGAGAGAGAGAGAGAGAGAGAGAGAGAGAGAGAGAGAGAGAGAGAGACACAGAGAGAGAGAGACATAGACAGAGACACAGAGAGAGAGAGACAGAGAGAGAGAGAGAGAGAGAGAGAGAGAGAGAGAGAGAGACACAGAGAGAGAGAGACATAGACAGAGACACAAAGAGAGAGAGAGAGAGAGAGACACAGAGACACAAAGAGAGAGACAGAGAGAGAGAGAGAGAGAGAGAGAGAGAGAGAGAGAGAGAAGCTGCTGCTGCAGGATGAACGTGAAGGAGGATGAGAGAGAAATGACGAGATCAGTAGCGTAATAGCTATTGATTTATCGGCCGTCTCCCACGAACATTTAAGAGGAGGCGAAGAAAGGAGGGAGACGAACTGCAGGAGGAGGAGAAAAAACAAAACTAGGGAGGGAGTAAAGTCAGTGCACTGAAGTGAAGCTTAAGCACACTTAAGGGAGGGCGATTTAATACAGAGGGTTTGTGCTACAGTCTGCCAGCTGTTTTTTCGTGGCATGCAAGTGAGCGCGTGTGAAGCATCACTACAGGCGTAGCTTCAAGGCTACTGAACGTGCACATGATTTAAGGAGAGCTTTTATCAAGTTAACAAAAAGGTGCTTTGGTTGGTTAACTTACTGTCAAACAGGTAGGCTTTCAGTTTAGCTCTAAAGGCGTCTTAAAGGGTTAGCGTCGGTGTGAGGGGACACATAAGGAGAGAGCGTTTCAGGCGGGAATCAGATAACCACACGAGTCGTAGCGCATCGGCTACAAATCACCTGCGCTGCTCTACGTTCCCTGACAACACATTCTCCGACTGGGATAAACAAAAAGACCCGCTTCCTTCCTTCCAGGCAGCGCATTCCAGTGCTGTGTGGGAGTCAACCTGCAGAGACTTGAGGTGCGCTTTAGATGGCGATCTGTCACATGGGGGGGGGCGCTCAGAAAAAGGTGAATTATTGCTGCGGGTTTTAAAAAAATAAAATATGCGGAAAAAGTTGCTGCGAATGCCAAAAAATAAATCAGTGGTTCCAGTATTGAAGTGTGAATATGTGCCAGTTTGTTTGGTCTTCTATAATTTTTTTTTTTTGTGATTTTTTTTTTTACCATAGACGAGGATTCTTGTACATAGAAACAGGATTTAATGCAAAATATTTAAATATTTACCATTGTCTTGCAAAAAATATATATAAATAAAATTACAAATATTTCTAAAAATATAAATAAATAATTCAAAATACTAGATCATACAGATTTTCTTACTTTATCACAGTTACACATTATATCTCTGCAAGAAAATGTGGATTCTAAAAAGCCAATGAGGATATTCCAAGCATCGACAGCATGAATGAAAAAAACACGAGTGTATTTCGGTCTTTTTAGTGGAAATTAAACCTGGAAATATAGTTTTTAATGCAAATGAATGACTGCCTGGAAGTATCGATGGAAGATACGAATCGAAAAAGTTAAAAAGATGAGTCAATAATGAAAATAATGAATGTCAGCTGCAGCCCTACGATAATCTAAAACAAGTAGCGCTCCACATTATTTAACAATGACAACCTGTGTGTGTGTTATGATGGATATACACAGTGATACAGATTATAGTATGAATCCAGCATATATGTTAGAGACACAGAAACACAAAACCATCAAAGACAAAACACAGAGTTCAAAGACCGTAGCACTCACCCTCAGCGGGGGCTGCTGGGAACTCACCATCCACGTTGTAGACCTTGAGGCCGGCCAGGTGCTTGGCCGCGCGGGACTTGGAGGCGGAGAGCAGCGCCGGGTTGTGCACCGGGAAGTCGCAGTAGTAGCGCTCCAAGATGGCCAGAGCCGCCCGCTGGATGCTGCAGAGGAGAGGAGTCAAAGAGGAGCTTTAGGCCGAGGGGGGAAACGTCAGGAAGCTGAAATCCAGGTGGCTCTATGCCAGCGCGAGAGGTTGAGCTCTAAGAGCGGAGAGGAGGACGTGAGAGACATCGGCCAGGGGACGTTTCTCACTTGTAATACTGAACACTAGGAAACAACCTAGAGAGAGGCTAAAAAGACTCATCACAAGAGGAACAGGATAGAGGGAAGGATGTAGGAAATGTCAGATTTCTGCATCTCCTTGTTGTCGTATCAATGGCTCCTCATGCACTTCTAGGATGTATGAAAATTCTTGCACTTTCCTGCTGAACACTGGGCCCTTGTGTGGACTTCATTCATAGGTGCGAGAGCCCCCACTGTGTCCGGGGTCACTCTGCGGGGCCAAGTGAAGAGCTAACTCGATATACATGAACAACGGCACATGCTAGCCTGCTGCATGCGCTTCCTATTATCCCGAAGGAGGATCGCGGTGTGAGCTCTCGTAGCTTCAGAACAAAACGGTACATTAAGCGGTGGGGTCATTAGAAATACCACAGGCAGACGCAAACGCTGAGAGTCACATGCACGACATCATCGTAACAGAGTTACAACGGGGGATCTTTAGATTGGCTCACAGGCTAAAAATACACCACTTGTGAAAAGAGGACGGGGGCTGTCTTCAAGTTCATCTGTAGAATTTCACCGCATCTGGAGAGAAATGAAAACCTGAACGGGAAAAAACAAGTGGCAATGCCTCCAAAAAGGCGTAATGCAATCCCGTTTATAAACATGCTTTAATGACTTAAAAGCATAATATTTAATGTTTGGGGATGTTCTGAAGTAGCGTGGGATCATGGGAGTTGTTGTCAGCTTCTCTCGTATATTATTCCTTCTGTGTTAATCGTTCAAGAGGGTATTTTTTTTTACCATAAATGTACAAATGTCAATGTTCAAAAACCTCCAATATCTAAATAGTGTTTTCGTCATTTGGTCCCCGGAAAAAAAGTGTTGGAATCACTTGCTTAGAGAATACAAAATAACTACGTCCAATTTGCAAATTGACAATTTTCTGTCCCCTAAAAGCCCCTTTGACTCGGACCACGACAAGCTTTCTACTCATCAGATTTGCTTTTTTTTGAGAAAACTTAAATGATTCGTTCTGGTCTGTTGGTTTAATTACCGGTTCAAAACCACAACAATGCAGCATTGTAACAGCTGTGTGTTTACAGTTGTGGTAGAGGTAAAATCTTCCAGAATGATTTGAGCGCGTCAGTCATGAGACAACAACAAACCATCGGAGCACGGCTGGAGGCGGCGCTCATTTCTGCCAAAAGGGGCGGCAAGGAGACCGGTGGCCGCTCCCGTGGTCAACTCTGTCGCACAGAGCATTGAAACAGACGGGACCATTGTTTAGTCGGAGTTCTCCGACTTCGGTCAATCATTAAAGCCGAGCAAACATGACAGAAAGCCTCCGCTGGCCAACGCAGCGGCGCCTGACGCGGGAATAAAGACCGACTGGAGACACACCGGTGAACCCGGAGACCGTCTCTAACGTTGCTGCTCAGGACTGACCAGTCAGTCCCCCCCCCCCCCCCTCTCTCTGGCTGTGAGGAATGCGTTCATATTCAACTTGTCAAAATGACTTCCCCCAGCCCTCCAGATTGGCATCAAAGGCCAGGCAGACGGAGACAAGCCTTCGGGGCCCCGGGGGCCCTCGGCCATTATGATAAGGAAAATCATGCCAGAAAAAAAACAAAACAGGAATGAAAGCAGCAGCCGCCCTTCTGCTAGTGGAGGAGATACATGAGAGAAAACACACACGTTTGCGCTTCTCTGTATGATGCATGTTTGTGGCTGCATGTGCATGAATAATTAGTGTGTGTGTGTGTGTGTGTGTGTGTGTGTGTACGAGCGTGCAGGCTGACCAGATGCTGCGCTCCGGTCTGCAGGGAGCGCTAATTAGCCGCGTGTTTACAGTCGCAGACGGACAACAGAGCGAGGACGGGGCACGCTGCCGGCCAAGCACCATGAATGGAGCCGCTTACAAAGGACAACACCCCCCGAGCAAGTCGGCTCACACACCGACCAGACCATTACACACACACACACACACACACACACACACACACACACACGCCTGACCCGTTTCTACCAATGCGATGCATTTACCCCGTATCTCCAAATATGGTGATTCGGATTGTTGTTTTTTTTTTAACTGAAGGTTCCTTTAAGAGTAACTGAATAATCAGAAAAATGCACCGTCACAAGAGCACTGACCCGTGGATTTATTACCGCAACATGTCCTGCTTAGTATGTGTCTTTAGTGTGATACTACGGGCCAATGTATCAGCAACACAGATCTATGGTCATCAGATTTATCTTATTTGCTTATAAAGGCCACAGAGAGGAGAAAAAGTTCGATCTTCAAGACACAAAGTGTGAACCAGTCCACCTGCAAAACTACAGAAAGATAAGCCCTTAGTGCGGGAGCAGATGTGGGGGATGATGCTTCATCCGTCCGGTCATAAAAGAGGCCCGTCCATAAATCCATCATGATTTATGAGCGTGTGTGAGACTGGGGGCCGCGTATTGATACCAGGGTATTGTGTTTGGCGTAAAAAATGGGATCTTCCTGTTTTTGCTCAGAGATAGTAAGGTCATAAAAACCTGGTTGGTCTGGTCGGAGCTGTTCTTTGCCACACACACACACACACACACACACACACACACAGTTCCCTTTCTTTCTTTCATTCCCACATACATGTTAGGGTTCTTCAACTCTAGCCTCCCATTAAGTATTAATCCCTCGTTCTCTATTCTGTCTCTCCCTGCCTCCGTCTCCTGGGTCTTCCCTCTGTACTCCGCCCTCTGTGTGCTGCTCTTTTCTGAGGACTCGCCTCTCTGAAGTCTTCCCCACCCTCTCCTTTTCTTTTTTTTTGGTTGTTTTCCTCCCGGCACGGTTTCCTCTCCCCATCAGCCACTTTGTCTGCACGCCCTCTTGTCTCTGCATTTTCTTCCATCTCCCCTTTTCTCTTTTCCTTTCCTTACTCTCAGTCTCTTGTATGAGTTACTTCCTCCCATTTACCAATGTGTAACCAGTGACTCCCCCCCCCCGTCCCCGTCCCCCGTCCCCGTCCCCGTCCCCCCGTGTCTCCCTCACTTGAAGTGTCCCAGTTTCTGTTTCTCCCTCCGCCTTCATCTCCCCCCACCCCCCACCTTGTGTCTTGTCCCCTCCTCTTACTCCTTCTGTCTTCTCTCTCTCTCTCTCTACATGCACATCTGGGTATTCCGCTAAGCTTGCCTCAGTGAGAAAGCTGAACAGACCGGTAACACTCTGTCGTGAAAAAAAGGTTGTTAATTCACATGATTGTTATTGCAAACAGTCCCATAAAAAGACCAATCAGAGGCTGATTTATCTCCTTCCTCTGTGCCATCGAGCTCCATTGTTCACACCAATGAGCCACACTGTTTACTGGCTGACATGTTGCTTCATTACCATGAACACACACACACACACACACACATACATACACACACACACAGTATGTATTCTGTCACAATCCCACATACACTGTCCTGCTACCCAAAATGCCGACTAATCCGCCGCTGAAAATAGTCCCCAACAAACAGTGTGTCTTCCCGTTTGAAGAAATGACTTCATGAAAACCTCTCGATAACGACCATTGACACAAATCGTTTGCAGAAGATATCGGCGGACAACATTGAAGGAACCAGCCGGCCGCTCCCGTGCTTCCTCACCTGAGCTGTCCCAGGTTGTAGTGCCTCATCTCGCCGTCGGTGGCGCGCGTGACGCACACGGAGAAGCACGGCCGGAGCTGCCGGAGCTCCAGCAGCACGATGGCCAGGTAGTGGATGAAGAGCAGGGCGTCCACCAGCGACACGGCGTACTGCACGATGCCCTGGTAGTTCTCGTCCTGCGACGATATTAAAAGGGGTCATTTGTGCCGCCTGATGACATATATGCACAGTATACACTGAATTTAAACTACATGCAAATGCTGTAAACATTTCCCCAAAAAGTATTACTGCAGGGATAAAAGAAAGAAAAAAAGATCATACACATGTAAGACAAGATGTAGAGCGTATGAATATTCAGATACATTTCAAAGCATTTTACTGTTTTCCTACATTCTGAATGAGGGACCAACCGGGATTTTAAATTATGACTCGCACAGTAAACACAGCACTGGGGAAACCAAATATCTCTTTTGGTTGGTTGTGATTTCGTTGAGCTCCTAAAAGCCATTAAAAATTAATGTGTCTCCAATAAACGAGACCTCTCCCACTGCTATTGGAAATATTTGGTTCTGCGTGTCTGACGACTTGAATTCCCATGTTTATTTTTAGCTACAAGCAGTGATGTTATCATATTTCACGTCCGCGTCTCCGTCTCCCAACTCACCTGCGAGTCGAGTATTCTGACGCCGTAGAACAGCCAGTACGAGACCACGAAGAGCAGCACCAGCACGGCGAGCAGCGCCCGGAACACCAAGACCCGCGGGAGGCCGGCCCGCGGCGGCCTGAAGAACAGCGCCCAGACGGCCAGCAGCAGTATGAGCAGCTTGAAGGCCACGGAGATGAAGAGGCCCTCGCACGCCGTGCCGCAGCTCTGCAGCTTCTCCGGCCAGAGGAGGTGGGGGAGCGCCAGGAAGGCGATCGGCGTCAGGAACACCAGCAGGCCCAGGACCACGGCCAGGGCCAGGGTGAAGTAGCGGCGGCAGTCGAGCCCCACGCTGTCCTCCAGGTCCTTGGTGATGCGGACGATGTCCTCCTGGGAGAGGCTGTGCTCCGACGTGCCCGTGACGGCCGTGGTGGTCTCGCCCCAGTTGTCATCCTGGAGATACGAGGAGGAGGAAAAGGATTTAAGGTAACGGGTGCATCCTAAAACCCTTATTTCATCATTCCAAACTTCTTGATCCTCACTGGATAGAAACTGATCCTGTCAGCCATCATAAACCAAAAATCAAAGACCTATTATTATTATTAATGTGATCTCTTTTCCCTTTTTTCTCTTCGAGATCATCTTGTTAACATTAAATATTTGTTTTAATGTCCACACATGTTGTGCAGCTGTGCAGATCAGTATAATTACTAATAGTGTCTCATACATTTTTCACATGCATGTATGGAGATTTTCAATCCAGATGCATACTAATTGTGCTCACTCACATCTGTATATATGTCTGACCAATGATGTGTCCAATAGTTTGTGAGAATATGAATGAAAGAGATCTGTCAAAAAAATCATTCCTCCTATTAATCTGTATGATGTATAAAATAATAGTTTAATCTATCCACAGAATACATTTCCATTCAGTCACGTGTGACGCTAGAGATCACTATACTTCAGGAATATATTTACATAATTCCTCTCAATTATTTAGGCTACTAAATTATTTCTACAACTAGTTTTTTGTATTATTCATTTACAACCAAATATAGTAAATGTAGGTGCAAATGATCAATAACTTATCAATAAAAATGTCTCTGCACTAAGAGTCCATTTACAAAGTGGTTCAATAAATGATGTGCACACAGTATACAGTGAATACGGTTCTTAATGCGTCTGTGGGTTCTTGTCAAACATTTATTTCACATTCTGTTTGTCATAAGAAATCCTCCGGCTGATTTCACTGAAACGGTGTTTGCTCGATTCGCAAATTTCCTTGTATATTCAGTGGAAGACGGGAAAAAAAAGAGAAATGAGATGCACCCAACGACTTCAACAAGTCCAACCACTGCACAATAACAAAAGCACAATGGTGGAGCGGGGCTTGGTACAGCTACTTTGCTCGAGGGGACAATGCGAGAGAGGACATCAGAAGACTGAAAATATTAAGAGAGGAAGCTTCCACCTCTTCTATCATCTGTCACTGTGTTGTAATAGGCCGGCTAACATTTTCCGACAGCTGAGGCTCCTCTATTGGAGTTGCATTATTTTTCACCAAAAAAAAAAAAAAAAAAAAAAAGCACAGGAGGTAATTTCCAAGCACGTGAGAAAAAGAAAGGACGTCTGGGCCGACTGCATCCGCAGATAATGAAGGTCAGCAGCGTCGGAGCAGGAGCCGCTAGAACAAGGGAAGATAAGAACTCTTTACACGGCCAGTCACAACAAGCTGCTAACGTGGCTCTGTGGGCCCTGCCACCGAAAGAAGAAGAGCGCCAATGACGAACCGCCATCGGCTACAAGAACCTCCGATAACCAAAGGCGCTGTTGCCAGAGAGCAGTGCCATTGTAGATGAATCCTATTTCAAGGAGCGTATCAGTGAGCAGAGAGGAGATGTATTGTGATCGCTGTAGACTGAAGGGGGGGGGGGGGGGGGGGAGAATATCCCACTGGCCTCGGGGGTTAGAACAGCAGAGAAAGAGATGAAGCAGAACAATGGGAGGACACAGGAAGAAAGCTCAGGTTGTGTTTGAAGCTAGAAAGAAGCTACTATTATCACTCATATACTAATAATAGAATTTTCACTGCTGTACAGAATATCAATAGTGGAAGCACACATAGATGAAATATATATATATATATATATATATATATATATATATATATATATATATATATATATATATATATATAAAAAACATTTTCTATTCATGGCCCATTCACGGGAGACGACATGTCAAAATGTTGACTTGATGAGGTCCAGCACAGAAAACTATCTCGGTCTCACCTGACCTTTGACACGACAACGCGGTTGTAAATGCTCAGCTCGATGTCTGCGCAGCTGTAAGGACGACCCCAAACATCACGAGTCACAAACGTGAGCTGTAAACCAGACGGGGGAATGCGTGGCCTGGGTTCAAAAGGTCAAAGACTAAAGATGTCGACGCGTCTCCGCGCAATCTGACGTTTGTGCTAGAAAGGGCCAAAGTTAGCAAGCAAGGCTCATGGGGCGTTCCATTCGAACTGGGAAAGTCGGCATTCTTGAGTTCCCAGTCCAAAATTTCAACTGGACCTCAAAATCCAAGATGGCTGCTCTGAGCATCGAGAGTGAATAAAAGCTGTAGTAACATACTGTTTAATGGCCCTTCTGTCTTATGTGTCTCATCAAATCAGTCGTACACACAGTACTGTCCAACTTCTATCTGTGGACATGTTGCTATGGTGTTTTTTTATGCGCAAAGTACCGTCGGTATTGCTAACGAACGGCTAACTTAGCTAGAACTGGCATCCATCTTTCAGCATTAACATTAGATCAACTTGTTATGTATTTAACTCGACAGCTGGGAGTTTAATTGTATCTGACAGATAATAGAACAAAAGTCTGGGAACGCAATGCAACACGCACACAAACAAACATAAATAATGCATGTTTCAGTCCAGTCAATTGGAGTGGAGATTGCTTTTTGAAACAGAACAGTGAAAGCCACTTCATCAATAATGAGAGAGGCGGACTGAAGAGGCCCTCAGCCTCTCTCCGCGGAGACTTAAGCAACAGGCCTTTTACTCACATGGAGCAATGATTCCCGGCAGACGACAAAAGTAAGCAAGGCCTCATTATTTTCTCTTTGTATTAGGGGAGGATAAGCGCTCCGCGAACCTCCGTCACACGGAGATTCACAAATCATCGGGGACGACGAGCAGCATGCCTCAGCAGCACTGGAGGCATTTTGTCAAAACAAAGCGGCCATGTTTTAACGTCTCCCGACTTAAAACATTTTATTTATTTTATTCTGAATGAGTAAATGTGGCACAACTGATCCACGTGGTGCTGAGTACAGGGCATCTTGACTGTTGACAGATTCTCAAGTCTGACTACCAGCTGGAGAAGACAAGCGTGTGTGTGTGTGTGTGTGTGTGTGTGTGTGTGTGTGTGTGTGTGTGTGTGTGTGTGTGTGTGTGTGAGCAAATCAATAGGCATTAGTTGTAAGGAAGAGTGTCTCCTCACCACCTCGAGAGCACCCAGGGGAGACATGAGTCACAGCTTCTCATGCCTCCACTCATCAACACTCATCGCTCATAGTTTCATACCTCTGAATCACACACTGCTTAAGGACTCCTTCAAGAAGTCTCTCACCATTGGAATTAAGTGACGTGGCAACTAGCTCGCACGCAATGCATCCTGGTACATGTAGGCACCGCCGGCAGGGCTCCGTGAGCGGGGGGGGAAACCTCCTCGCTTTCTCGAACAATACAGCACAGACTGAGGTACTTATTGCACCAATTTGACTACTTTCACCATCAACACTTTTGAGAGGCTCTACTAGTAAGCAGTGATGAGTACACTAGCAGAACATCACACGGTGTTTCAAATTATTTAATATGAAGCAAAATCAGTGAGGAGATTCCCTTTGGCCGAATGTCTATTGCGCTCATCAACAAGCCGTCTCAATGCTAATGAAATTTGGGACATTACCGTCGGTGGATCCTTCCTCCTCTACCTGGGCTTTCCCTCAGCCGGCACGGTTAAAAATAGACATTAGTGACCCACATTTCCTAACGGGATTAAGCAGCCACCTCAGGCTGATCTGGTTCAGCACCAGTAGCCTCGTAGGGGCCCCAGTCCCATTCATCATGCGAAAAGTAGGTTGAAACGGAGGAAGAGGAGCGGCGAAAAGAGACGGGGAACAAAGAGGAAGAGAGCGAGAGCGCGACAGACACGTTCGATAACAAGGCAGCCAATTACAAAGGAGAGGGAAGTAAGGCCGGTGGCAGTTCAAAAGGCCAGAGAGGATTACCGCGCACACAGGCCAACGTGTGAAATCCTCCACTCAAAACTACATGTGTGTCATGAATAAAGCACACCTCAACTAAACACCTCTCAGGTCTACTCTAGCTGCTACGCCTGCAGTGATTTACTCAACCCAGACGACGGTTTTACAAGCAGTTCCTCTGCTCTGGGCGACTTAACAGCTGAATAACGGAAACATCCGATATGACGTGTTCTCACATAGCACTCGAGAAGAGAAGAGACAATGGAGGGGGTACTAAAGAGAGGAAGAGGACAATAAAAAAGGGTTGAATCTACGGAATAGGTGGGAGACGTAGGAGAGCGGAGTACAATGTGGTACCAAATAAAGATGAGCTGATATTAGCTGTATTGGCAAACTAGCTAGTAGAAACTACATAATAAACCAAAAACAACGTTGGCTAAAATTCCATCATTACAGGAATATTTTAATATTTCGGCATTCTTGAAGAGAATTAGACAAGAAGATCAATACACCACATTCATATCTGTCAATATGAAGCTCGAGCTTGGAAACAGTTAGCTTAGCTTAGCATAAAGACTGGAAGCAAAGGGAAACAGCTAGCCTGAAAAAGGTCTGCTGCTGCTACGACTACTACCAGCACCTCTACAGCTCAATAATTAACATGTGTCACAACGACAACAGTCTTCATGCTATGCTAAGCTAACTGTCTCCTGGCAAAAAAAGATACATCATTAAAATCTGTTGAGCGGTGTTGCTTATAAAAAGGCGGCTCGATGAGAGGCAGCATGTGCCATCAAAGTATTTCTTTGATGAAATGTTGGCCCGGCTGCAAACTTTAAGTGCTGCAACGTGATACAGTGGCTGCTGAGCTTTAAACACATCCAGCAAGACGTGTTTAACTGCACACGGGCGCTCGTCTGCGTGCATGGTGTTGCGTTGCAGGACTGCTTGTGGGGACTGGAGGGATTTCCTGATGTTGTGGGCCCTCGCTCAAAAGCCCTTCGGGGTGTTTTTTATCTGTTTTGCCAAAAAAAAATACATTTGCTTAGAATATTCTATTCTGGTCCGAGGCGAAATAACACATTTTTGCGGTTAAAAATCAGAGAAAGCTGAATATTTTGCACATAATCACCTGTAGAAATTCCTTGGAACTACAATAACTATCACTAAGCCTTTAAGTGCTTATCTGAGCAGGTGTATATATAGCACACTGGCTACACACGCTATGTCTGCCAGCGTGCATTTCCAAAGCTTTCAGCCGAGTATTTTATGCATTCTTTCTCCGCCGGAGTATAAATAACAGCCATTGTCTCTCGCGGTAAGTCAAATATCCACTAAAAGCCTGTTTTCTGTTGTTCAGCAATAAGTGGGCTGCAAACAAAAGCCTCTCGCTCAGCGCAGGAACAAGTGCACTCTACTCACTCCTGGGAGGCAAGGTGTGCGTGTGTGTAAAATATTACGTTCCCAAAGAGCTCCTCACAGCCATTTAAAACCAACCTTTGTTAAAAACCGTGGACAGCGTGCGAGGCGGCCAAGAACTTGTCGGGACAAGGAAGGGAAGCGCCGTAAAAATAGTCTCCCGGACTAATTCCAAGGATGGAGGAGTGACGGCGAGACAATGGGAGGCCGGCAGCTGAGCAGCGCTTGATAAAGAGGTTAAATTGCAGCGTGGTTGAAACGGATTATTCACAGGAATGTCAGGAAACCATGAAGGGAATAGAGAACTTGTAATTTAGCAAAACCCAGAAAGTGGTGTGAAGATTATGTGGCTTTAGAGAAACATGGGATGACTTTGACTCATCTCAAGAGCAGATTAAGGAGTAAAGAAGTTCTTTGTGAGTGTGAAGAATACGACTTATGTTTAACTTTAAAGAGTGGGAGCTTTCTTTAAGAGCAGTTTCAACTGTTAATTCAAGTTAATCATATTTGTGAGTTAAATCACATCAAGTTGAAAAAATTGTGTCCACTGCATTCATATGGGATCAACGTCGGAGACCACCTTTCAGCTGCTCGATAAATACGGACCATCGTGTGTCCTTGTTGGAGTAAAGACAAATTGGACAGGATATGTCATCAACACTAAGAGAAGGGGACCTGCCTTTGGGGTCGTCCTCGACCAAAGAAAGTCTTAGCTGCATGTCGGACCTCTCTTGTTCTTACCTGGCTCGGTTTAGTCCCCGCTCCAGAGCTGGCCACTGGAGGAGAGTTAGTAATAGAGTCTTCTTCTATGGTGGTGACAATCACTTCCCTTATCTCCTCTATCGTCTCGCAGACCTCGATCACCTGCAGCACCTCGTCTCCCGCCTCCATCACCGGTGGCGACTGCATCCCCCCCCCAAAAAATCCTCACTGAACTTCACCTCGGTCCGGCTTGCTCAAACGTCGCCTCTGTGCTTCCTTCACCCGATACATCCCAGAGTGTGTGTGTGTGTGTGTGTGTGTGACCTCCCCGACTCCGCTTTATCCGTCTTTATATAGAAATCTCTCCCATCATGCCTCAGGAGGCATCGTATGGGACTGTGCGCTCGCCTGCCACATAATGTGAGGGGCTCTACGGAGAGGAGCGATGGAGCGCGCAGAGCAGCAGAGAGCGAGAGAGTTGATACGAGATGATCACATGGGATGTCCTGACAGCAGGAGATGGAGGGGAGGGGGGGGGTGTATGGGATGGATGGATGGATGGATGGATGGATGGAGAAGGAGAGGAAGGTGGAGCAGAGGAGTACAGTCTAGAGAGGAGAGTAAACAACACCAATTAGGTGCCATCGGTATACTCCAAAGGTTTCCCCCATCCTTCTCTCTCTCTCTCTCTCTCTCTCTCTCTCTCTCTCTCTCTCTCTCTCTCTCTCTCTCTCTCTCTCTCTCTCTCTCTCTCCTTCCTCCCTCCCTTTTATCCGTCTTTCCCTCAAGGCATCCTCTCTCATTCTCGGCTCGCCTCTTGCCTCAGCGCCACTCTCCGTGCATCGCTTCTGACCCAGTGAGCACCGCGGCGTCGCAGCACTGCCACAGGCTGCATGTGTGTTAATGTGTGTGTGTGTGTGTGTGTGTGTGTGTGTGTGTGTGTGTGTGTGTGTGTGTGTGTGTGTGTGAGATGTTAAGACAAAACTTGCTCATCAACAGCGGAACACAACAACCCGACGGCGCGTCTTAAAAATAACTTCTTTTTTTTTTAAAAGGTGGCATCAAATGGCATTGGTATTAAATACTACATGTCTGATAATGTGACATCCATAAGCATCAATGAGCCGCACTATTGCATCTGGAGACATGTTCCTGCATTACCATGAACACACACACACACACACACACACACACACACACACACACACACACACACACACACACACACACACACACACACACACACACACTGTAGTTTGTTTTGGCTCAATCCCACATTCACCATCCTGCTGCAGTTAATACTCCAAATCTGAACCAAATGTGTATTAACCCGCAGCTGAAAATAGTGCACTATTCCGTCCTGTTTGAGTAACTCTTGCTAAAAACTACAGCGCCCAGCTGTATAGAATAAAAAATGTATCCCCCTAAAAACACCTTCTCCAACCTACTCCGACCGTGGAAAAGTGTCCGCCCACAAAGCTCGCAGCCTGGCGGCGGCACGCAGCTTATAACACACAGGGAGCACGGGGATAACCACGGAGCTCCGTGGGATCCCGTCTCACGGGACACTGAGCCAGGAAGCACTCACCGCGGGGAAGAGATGCCAAACGTGAACGCAAGCGCTCTGCCTCTTCCAAGAGCCCGACATGGCTGCCCGTGGACCCCCACCACGGAGTCTGGGGGGGTCTGCGCCGTGGTCCGTGTTGCCGTACAGAGGTCCGGCTGGATTGAGCGAGCGGCTGAGATCGCAAAGCAGCTGAGTGGGTTAATTGAGCTGCAGGGAGGACGAGAGGAGACGGTGGGATGGTGCAACTTAGAAGAACCGTCGCTCTACTTTTAAGTCACCGCTAGAGGAACGATGACAGAATTTGGATACAAGAAGGAGGAACATCACAACTCTGTGCCGTTAAAAGGTCTTAAATCTGAAGGTAGGCTACAAAAGGTTGAGCAATCGCATCCCAGCTATGCAAATCAGACAGGTTTAGGTGCATTTTGAGCCAAATTGTCGTTCAGCATTTCCTTGCCAGAGAGCACCTGATTTCTGCACAACAGCTGGCGAACACGAGGGGAAAGCGGTTCCCTCTCTAAACTGCTCATCTAAAAATAAAGCCAGCTCCACTTCTCTTTCTCACTCCCTCACTCTCTGTCTCCCTCTCTCTCTCTCTCTCCGCTTGTTGGGATGGCAAGGCGCTAATTCTCAAAGAATGCTTTGTGGTTTAAACATATCGCATTTCTCTTGTTTGACACCTCGTACAATGCCGGCCCGGCATCACACTCCTAAGCCGCGTAGCGTCGACCGCCGCTGCTCCCATCAACCTCTCGGTATCCACTCCGATATCCAGTTTCATACAGCCAACAACAGCAGGACGGATTGACCCAAATTGCTCACATTATTAAGTGTCAGTTCACCTCCAGAAGTCCGGGCGACGCTCCTCTCCATTGTCCTTAGCCGGCAAAAAACAAACGCGCCGCAGACGTCTGCTGAAAACCACCTCGTTCCCACCTTCAGACTTCACAGCTGAACGAGCACTTGAAGCGTGTTCTTCACATTCACACGTACGTAAGGCCCGGGGCTTTGGCCCGCGTCCTGGAATTGGAGCGACCTGCTGGAAGAGCTCTATTCAAACCCATCGAGCTGTCCGAGAGGTGTACCATCAACCTCGTTCACAAGCCGTGTCGAAATCCCATTTTAAATAAACAAAACGTGTGAAGAACTGGTCGTCATGAGGCGTGTTTGGCAGTTTACACCTAAGCTAAAAAACAGTTTGTTGAAGGTTGATGTAGACAAAATATGAAGCTGGTTAGCTTAGCTTAACATAGAGACTGGAGACGGCTAGTAAAGGTAACCAAATGTGACAAAATCCACCTCCCAGCACCTCTGAAGCTAATTCCATAACTCATTGTATCACGTTTGTTGATTCCCTACAAAAACCAAAGTGTACAAACAAAGCAACTTCCTGGAATCCCCGCTGGTTGCTCGGCAACTGGTCCAAGCCAATAAATAGTCAAGCCCTTAACCCCCTTAAAAAGGCTTGATCAAACAAACAGGGTTTAACTTTGTTATCCAGCTGCAGGCTCCGGCTTCACATTCAGCATACAGACAGTCACACTGCTGCGAGAAAGTGCTTTGATATCTGTGCTCTGCATGTTGTGAATGTTTGCTGCACACACACACACACACACACACACACACACACACACACACACACACACACACACACACACACACACACACACACACACACACACACACACACACACACACACACACACACACACACACACCACCTCTCAACAGCAGGGTCTGAACACATCTACGCCCCCTTCTTCTTTTTACGATTTCCTTTATTTTTGTGCCGGGAATCGGGTGGACATCCCCCTGATGCGCCGCTCGGGCAGCCAAGACTCCGATTAAGTCCCAGCAGCGGAAGCGACTGCGAGACGAGGCCGACGCTAAATATCCACATACGGGAGCGCATGCCGGGGACCGGAGTGCACACGCGGGGATTTGTGCTGAGCCGCTCTCTCAGCGGAGTGCGCTGGCCCTGATTACTCAAAACCGAAGCCAAACGCTCCCCGCCCTGTCAGCAGCTCCACTGCAGGCCACGGCGTGAATAAGACACGAAGACCGAAAACACCGAGGACGGCTGTGCTCTCTGGCAAATCCTGTCGTGTGTTAAAATTAGACACAAGCGACTGCTAACGAGTCTCGCCACGACGGAAAGTGAGCGCCAAGTAGGTCAGCAGACGAATTGGCGAACGTCGGAGGGACCGGGGCGTGTTTGTCATCTTCTTTGTTGTTGTTGTTTTTCTTCCCTTCAGCGGCTTAAGCCGAACACTTGATGAGGGCCACCGTGCCAGACAGTTGTTTGGCTGTAGAGAGCGGGTCAGTCTCGGGTGAGCAGAGGTCGTCTGCGTGCTTAACTCTCTTCTTTCGTTACACTGAGGTTGACTCCTGCCAGCAGCAGCAGCAACGCGTTGAAGCTCCTGCTTTCAAAGCACGCTGGACGAGTAACGGCACACGTTTCACTCTTTCACGTGACAGAAAGTTAAGTTAGCTGAAGCGGTTGAATCCACCGATGCTCTCTTCAAAGCCTCCGGACGGCATGAAGAAAAAAAACTGTTTTAATAAATAATAAAATGACTGTTTTTACAGTCAGGTGGCTTTGAAGAGATCATAGTTAATGGTCTCAGTTTCCCATTCATCACCTTCTACTGTCGGTAAGACACTGACTGACTGTGGATAAGTACCTCATACAGCCCCACTTCAAAACATGCCTTTAAAGGCCTATTCAGTCATGTGTGAGACGGTCACAAACAAGGCTCGGCTACTTATCATCCAATTAAAAAACAGGCTCCCTGTGCTGTAAACACTTCACACTTCAAGACTTGAACACACAAGACGGTACATGTATGTAAATGTGTTTATCTGCTTACAGATCAGTCAATTCTCGGTCATTTTTCAGTCTGACAGACTTAAGTATATCCTAATTTATATCAATAGACTTGTTTGAAGAAACGCTGTTTGTCATGACAGTCCTAAAACCGTTATCCAATTTTGTCTTTCTTTAAAGGGTCATACAGTGAAATGTGTTTTCAAAAATACCACACAACACGAAACAAATTGGCTATGACTCATTGGCTGTTTTGGAACCGAGATCTCTTGTACCCCTCGAGTGCTACCCGGAGTTTCTCGTCCCAACACGCCGACATGCAGCCGTTTATTCGCTCTGCCTTTTATCCGACTCCCGGAAACACGATCGCAGACTGAACCAATGCCCAGACAAACACATCCCGATGGTGTAGCCTACGAAAAGGACAAAATACGATAACGTGACGATCAATCTCCTACCTTATACTTCTGTGTTATCAAATAATCCATCACATGATCAATGTGTCTGTCACTGAAATCAAAGTCAGCATGGTTTCTGAGGGAAGAGTTTGAATTTTGACTGACAGTCAAAACAGCTAAGCTGACGTTTTTTTTGCTTGGTCTGGTCCATTTTTTTTTTTTTTTTGGGGGGGGGGGGGGCACTTTGCGCGGGACCTCATCATGAGTTGACCCACTCCCTGCAGTGAAATACAGCGTTTGCTTCTGACAAAACAAAGTGGCGATGACCACAGAAGCAACCTGCTGCATCCTTATCCTGTTGCAGATATTTTTTCCGCGGTAGATTTCCTGAAAGTGACGGCGCGGGCCTCGCCAAAAGTGGACTGGCCCTTTCTGGCTTTTGCCCTCAAATACCAGATGGTCCGTCCCAGCCCGGGCTGATAAACACAATTATCATTCCAACTCATTTCGAGTAGTGACTGATAAATCTCCTGTACTCTAAATCCCTGATAAATCGGACTAGAGATACTCTATCATTGCTTTTTTGGGTGACGGTGCAGCGGCGCTGTGCTCAGCCCTACCTGGACCTGCTCACCGCGAACGGCCGAGTCGCCCAGCAGCGGCTCTGCGGGCGGCGTGGTAATCGTTACGGACTTCTCCGAGCGGCTGTCTTTACCGCGGGACTTGTGGCGGTCCCGGCTTCGCTCCCTGCGAAACAATGGAGAGAAAACAAAGGAAGAAACATCATGGTTAGTGTAGTACGGATGTTGACAAAAGAAATACTAGTGCAAATTATATACACGATGTTCAATTTACTCATCAAAAAGATCCGTTCCTCAGATATCACGTTCTCCAGATTGGACCGGACGGACGGACAAACCACAAACGTAACGTCCTCACTGACGGCTGTCACCAGGCGCAGAATAATGAAGATAACCTTTGGTCATTAGAGCTTTTAAGAGTCTGATCAAAGACTCAGCTGGGTCGTGATATTGTAAGTGAACAACCTTTTAAAAACAATTTATGAGTATATTTTTTTGACATTCCTCAGTCTTTGCACCTTATCTCCCTGACAGAAAGAACCCACAGTAAGCCTGGATGACCCTGGCCTTTGACTTTTGCCTTGCTTCTTCTTCGTTTTGTCCTATTTGACAGCAAAAAGGCGTGGCGGACCAGTCTCTGAGACAAAGCACTGTGAACGAGACAGTTACACACAGTATATGATGACACAAAGAGAGCAGGGACACGATAGATAAGGCTGCATGAAGGTGGGGAAATTAAACCGTCTCCAGCTGATTTTCCGTTGACTGGCTCTCATGTGAACTCTGCCCCACATAACCCCTCCCCCTCCATATCACAGCACCACTCTTACTACAAGGCCCTCTGTCTCTTAACATATGAGCTCCATTAGCCGCACTGACCCCCTGCCCTAATCCCGCATAGAGCGTGAAGCGCCGGCTCTCTCCGCATCCTCCGCCCAGCATCAACATGGCCACATGGCACGGCGCCCGCGCTGCGGCTCCATTAGCACGGAAAAGCTCAACAAGCCACAGTTAATCCCTCATCCGTGTCCCTCCCCCTCCAGCTGCTGACATCTTGGACGTGGTACATACAGTATTTTCAAGCGAAGCTGACAAACAAAAGACAATAGAAAGTTCGCACACTGAAAGTCTGACGCAGCTAAATGAGATGTGGTGCAACAACAGCCCTACGCTGAACTACAAATGACCAACACGCCACCTTCTCACACAAGAACAATTCACGACCGTAACGCGCAGGATATCCTGCCTGCCGGGGGAACGGAGGAATCGGCGTGACTGACGGCAGTGGAGCCGTTACAGTTGCATTGGATGAAGTGTTTTCATTGAAGGGTGTTAACCAGTCTGCTTTCCGCCTCTATTCTTGTACTTCCCCCCTTTTTTTTCCAACGTGGACACGATTTTCCCACAGAAAAATCATAACAGCAACTAATGTTTCCAACCTGCACGGAGCAAGAGAAAGCTCACTTCCAATAGCCCGCGGCAACTTCTCTCGCTGACAGAGTGACTGACGCATTGATGTCCATGTAAGCCTTTAAATGCTGTGTCTTATACCTATCATTATTACTTTAAATATTATTAAGGCTATCATCATCATCGCCGCAAAAAAAAACAAAAAAAAAAAACGGTTCCTCCGGCGGGAGCGATCGTCCAACAAAAGGCTGTCACTGATTGCGATTATTAATTGGGGAGGAGAGGGAGGAGCAGCAGGGCCTCACGAAGCAGTGATCAGCAGAAAAATAAGCAGCTCTGGGGGAATGGAACATTGTTATTTTTCTCGGCCTGTTCTTCTTCATAACATTCCTCTGTGATTAAACTGCACACAACCCACATGCACAATAACAGATAACAAGCAGGTCTTTAAGGCTGGGAACCACTGGCTGACAGTAAACAAGGTGTGACTGTGTGTGTCTGCACACAAAGCATGTGTAATGTCCATTCGTGTATCCCAGCGAAGCGTGACTCACTGCGAGAGTCAAGAGCAGAAGGTAAAAGGAACACCTGGTTCTCAGCAAGCTGGCGAGACTACAACATGTGTGAGAAGAAGGTGCAAAGACGATGCGAGTTAAGACATTAAAAAAAAAAAAAACAGCATTTTGAAATGTGGTACGGTCAATGCAAACAGACAGGAAATGCAGAGGTGAGCAGACCTGTGGAGTGGTTTGAACAGATCGGCCTCTGTCTACCGGCCCCTCCCCTCCCCCCGGTCCGTTTTCTCATTCCCCCTCCAGCATGCTTCTGGGGTGATCGCACTGTGTGGAAACCTCGCTCCCATCACACACACACACACACACACACACACACACACACACACACACACACACACACACACAGACACACACACACCTTTACCCACCACTCCCCCCCCCTTTCCCACATCCTCTTCCTGCCTCATTAACATGCAGCCGGCTCGTTGGTATTCCAACGACGCGCTCGGCTATGATTTGATTAATGGAATTTGACTTCCAGCATGGATCCCTGAAACGGGTATGGCTTTTTTGGAACAGCGAGGATGGGGGGAGGGAGGAGGGGTCCTGCGAGGGCAGAGGATGCCTGGCGAGCCGAGGCAGAGTCCCGCCAATTAGGCCCCGGAAGCGCCGTCTCCCTCCAGCACCTGAGGACGAGTGTGGCTCGCGGTCGCGTTTCTCTCCGCCTCACACGGAGGGAGGGGCGATAGCAGGACGGCGCTGGAGAGGCAGAGCCAACTAGCGTGTCACGCCGGACCGTCTGCGGGCCAATTTGTCCTCTCCGTGGCTGGCAGGGCGACCCACACACACCTGTGTGACACGCCGCTTTGTGTGGACGAGCCAGTGGACGGCTCGGCCTCAGCCAAATGGGTAGAGTCATGGAGCCAAACATAAACTGAGCCACCGCACACTCAGGGGGCGACTCCTCTGGTTGTATAGAAGTCAATGAGAAAATGACTGGAAAAAGACGGGGTTGTACAATGTTGTCTGAACTTCGGGAACTTGCACTCCACCTTTTACTTAAAAGTAAGCGAGAAATAGAGCTGAAATCGTGTCTATATGAAATACATGTAAATCGTATCATCCAGGAACCTCCAAATGGAATCATGACTGTGAATGAATTAGTTTAAATGACTTATCCAGCCCTATGTTGACGCTATGTGCTGCCCTATAATTGGAGTTCGACCAATCAAAAGGAACCAATTTTCCACACGAGCAGCTGCTAATATGAGATTTACTATTTCACAATCATTTAAATACTCCAAACTGAAGTAAAGTGACCCAAATACAAAACTGCCATGATCCTAAAAGTGGTATGAATGGTTAGTAGCATTTGCACCACAGAATATGTAGAAAACAAAGAAAGAAAAAAGCCTCTTGCTGCTTCCAAGAGGCCGTGTGGTAATGGAACATTACAAGCAGGGACTGAAAATCACATTAACGTCCTTTCCTTCGCGGTTAATTGTGCAGCTCTGTGTAATACTCATAATCACTGAAAAGACTGCTCTCTGGTGAGTTTGTGCTTTAGTGTCTGGTGCAGCTGAGCATGGTCAGAAAAGAACACAAACAATTTCTACATGCAAATAAATAAATCAGTGTCATCAGCATACGTCCACAGACCATAATGTACTAAATGAACATCATGCTGTATTGAAGAAGACTTGAAACTAGAGATTGAGACCATAAACTCGTGTTTACAATGTTTACTGAGGGAATAAATCAAGAGAGAAGTAGAGTCATTTTAGACCAGACTTCTATACAACCAGAGGAGTCGCCCCCTGATGGTCACTAGAGAGAATGCTCCACATTGGCTTCACTTTTCAGAGCCAGATGTTGCCGCTGGTCATTACTGAACAACAAGGGGAAGTATTTTGGATACCGGTTGAGTCTGACACAGGAGAGAGGGGGGGGGGGGGGCAGAAAGCCAGCTATCTGAGGAAATAACTCCAAAAACCGTGCACCATCTGTTTACGAAAACCTAAGCCAATCCCATTCCATTCTTCTATTATTTTCCGACAAATTATGTTGGAGATTGACTCCCGAATATGCACAGATACAAACAAAACTAGACGATAATGTCACTGTGTGATTATTTGTATGTGATCACGCTCCACCGTGCCCGCATCTGTTCCTGACATCAGCGTAATTAGACGACAGTGATGCAGAGCTGCCTCACGCCTGGAACCCCCTCGGAGTAAATTACCTTCATACGACGACGGCAAGCTTTCAAAGGCAAAACAATCTTCTTTTTTTTTCTTTTTTTTAAGATCAAATTAGAGGACAGCCGGTGGCTTTGGCACAGCCGAGGAGCGGCAAAGACGCTTGGCGGGGATGCCCGTATGTTCATTTCCAATTTGCTGTCACTCACTTAAAAGGCTTCAGAAACACCACCACTACTACTACCCACTACACCCCACCCCCCGTCTTTGATTCCAAATCAATGCGAGACCACTTTTACTCTGCTCTTACTTTGAGCAACAAGGGCACATTCCTGCCCCGGGGAATGCCAGCGAGAGGGGGAACGAGTGATACGCCAGAGCCTACCCATCCTCAAGAGAGTAGCCAGGAATCCATTTAAGAAGGGGGAGGTGGAGAGAGAGAGGGGGGGGGTACAGAGGAGAGGTCAAGAGCGAACCAGCAAGGGGCAGCTGCTGTATTCATATCACTGCGGACACATGGGAGCAAAGAGCGAGGGTACGATGAGGGGACAGGAAAGAGATAAAGAGGACAAGAGCGAGAGCGATAAAGGGTGACAGAAAGCGTCCCACGACGTGAGACACAAAGTTCCTTAAACGGCAACAGGTGGCGGCGAGAGTGAGAGAGATATATGAAGGGGAAAAAAAGCAAGAGGGGGCAAGTGACAAGGGAGGGGCCGTCGTGGGAACAGGAGCCTCCTCTCATCTCCTCTCAGGGCTCTCAGCGCGTCCGCCGAGCCATCAGTCAGCCGGCCCTCTCCGGCACCTGTCTCCCGCCGCCTTCCTGAGGCCTGTCAACCACGGCCATTTCCCCGCTGACAGACTAATGCGCCGACACAAGCTGCGGGGCTCGGCGCACGCCGGGGGGGCCGGAGAGAAAGACGGAGACACAGGGGTGGAGAGGGAGAGGAGGTGTGGAGGAAGTTAGAAAATCCAGGGATGAGAAAGGGAATAAAGAGGAACTGACGGAGAATAAATGTTTCTGGTTCTTGTTTCAGAAACAAGGACCAACTTTAAGCCATATTGTAGTTTTTTTATCTGTTCTTACGTGACTCACAGTTGGAGCATTTCTTTGACTTTGATGGAAAACAGATGAACAACAGGAGGGAACAGAATTATAGACGGAGCTGGATTTGGTCTTACCCGTGCCTGTGGGATCCCCGGGAGCGTCCGGAGTAGTAGGAGTAGCCCGAGTAGGTGGACTCCGTGTCCATGGCGGCGCAGTCCCGCCCGGGCAGCCGGGATCGGGGGGGGGGGGGGGGGGTCGAAGCGGAAGGCTGCTCGGCTGGTTCCGCTGGCTAGGCGCGGCGGGCTGTCGACGAGCTCGGAGGCGATCGGCCGGCTCGCTCAGGAGGCGAGCGAGCTGTCGGCGGTCGGGCTTGAAAGCGACCCTGGGGGCGTCCGGTGAGGAAACATCAACCTGGAGGGGAAGCGAGGAGGAGACATGCGAGTTTGAAACGTGAAATGTCCGGGAAGCCGGCCCACATCTGACCGCTAGAGACAGGAGGAGCCAACGAGACGGACACGGCGTCTGGAATAGAGAACATTACACGATCAACCCTTTCTTTCTCATCACTTCTTTTATCATTGTGTATTTATTAGCAGCCCTCATGCATAAATCCGGCAGTAACACTCTGTCACAGGCAGCTCTCAGGAGGTTACAGCTGAGCGTTCCACATTAAGGAATCACTGCTGCCGTGAAACAGCAATTTGCTCTTATTCCCACACGGCCGACGACTGTTGTTCAGAGGCGGTTTCTTAAGTCTCTGACAGACACACAGCAAACTATTCAAGCCCGACGCGACGAACGTGGCGAAGATAAAAGCCTCTTTCTTTTCTTCCCAGGAGAAGTTCCTGATGGAGATGGGGAGGGGGTTGCCAGTTTGGGAGCGAATCTGGGACTTGTGATGGCAGAGCGAAGGAAGAATACATTGGCAGAACTGTGCGTCGTCTTGTTCTTCCTGCATTTAATAAACAGTCGATTGCATCAGTGTGACTACAACACCCAAAAACTATCCCTCTAACTTTTCATTACTACGCTCCAGAGACGAACCGTCACCGGCTGATGGCATTAATGGGAAAAAATTGGATCGCCCGCGGCCAGAACACGCGTCACTTGAAATTAATGAAAGTGTAGCAGCGAAGCGTTACGTGATGTCTTTACCAACACTTCTGCACAACCGCAGGATGCTGCTGGTGAGAGGCTTGGACAACGTTTTCAATCCAAAATGTTCCAGCTTTCTTGGGACAGAAAATGAATCTTGGTGAAATTCATTATTATCAGTTATTGAATAGACACGCATAGTATTGTATAATGGAAAGCAACAGTTATTAACCGATTAGTCAAACACCAGAAATCTAATCTATTGCAATTTTGATTGGAATAGATTAGATTTCTGGTGTTTCTACAGATGAACGGTCATTATTAGGATCAGTGTTTATTCCTGTCTGGTGACAGCACAACGAGACGTGCTACAGTTCAAACTATAGAACGAAATGCATGCAACGGATCTCACTTTACATGCAACGTTTTGAAGTTTTTCCAGCTGGACGCTTTTATCCACTCGATAACGCTGTGATTTTCGCATGAATTATTATTCCAGGGGAATTTCGTCGGGGCAATTGAACCCTATATCAAGTCATTCCCATTAACATCGTTCTTCCCTCCCGAGAGGATCAAGGCAGAGGTGGTTTGTACGACAAACATGAAAGATGAGACCATTGCTCGGATTAAAAGTATTTGATTAACTGCGCGAACAGAGGGGGGAGAGAGAGGAAGAGAGGAGTGAGTCACGGGTAGCTGGAGGGGCGCCGTAAACATCTGTACCTGCGTGACTCGCAGCTCTGGGCGGGATGGAAAATGTCGAGTGTGAAATGTAGTTTCGAGACTTAACTCAAAAGGAGCTAAATCAAAATTCTGCTCAGATAAAACTCACTTTCCCTGAACATGTGCACTCTGAGCCGGCCCGCCTACACGCCGGCGTTAAACATCCATAACGGAGGAATAGCCGATATTATAACCACAGGGCTCAACATTTGCTTAAAGTTATTTATCTACAGTGTTCTAGGGGGGGAAGTGTGAACTCATTCCTAACTATCTGCATCAATCATCCAGAGTGCTCGAGATGGAAACCTGCACTGAGACTCTGAGGACAGGCTTCCAGCACCAGAGGATTTATGGCTGAGTTATAGCTCCGGCATTTTCTATAGTGTAAAATCACCTGAAGGTGAGAAGCGTTGTGTTTTCGTCGGCTTAGAATTAACCATTTCGTATCTACCTACAGAGCAGGTCTCCACGTTTCTACGGTGGCCCAGAAAGGACAAACCAAACACCGTAGTTCAGATGCACCTTTAAAAAGGCTGGTCTAACACAAGGCGCCCCCTGCTTTTTCCGCGTTCACAATCCTTATCTGCCAACTTGAAGGAAAACACACTTCACTTGGTCCAAAAATACGCGGCGGCACAAAACGCCTCGTCTGACCCAGTTCTGTGGCGTCGGCACATCTGCGGGGCGCCTCTGTTGTGTTGTCGTAGGCGGCTGGAAATGCTTTGAAGGTTGCGCAACCGTATATTTGGATATTTGCTCATTTTCAAATGTCTGAATCATCCTCACAAGGTGACAAACCCTCCCTCGACTGGTTCTCCGTCGTCTCACCGCCAGCCAGCAGCTGCTGATCCTACTGAATACTTCAGGTGCAGTGGGGTTTTCCAGACACCATTTGAATGGTAATTGAGATATGACAACGGTTTACAGCACTGAAACTATCTGGGTGCCATTTAACGCTAATGGGGGGGGGGGGACTATGTACGATCAAACAAAAACAATAACAACACAATACATTCTAAACATGTGGGGTTTTATTACACTGTAGCTGGATTGGGCTCCTGGGCCCTGTGGTTTGAGGACCCTGGATTACAAGGGACCTGCTAGGCACCGCTCACGCTCTACCGCAGGAATTCACCCATGGACTAACGACTGCTGAGTACGCTGGACACAGTCACGGAGGCATTCCCATCACCTGCTTTAATCCTCTTAAAAGCGAAGGGCGCGCGGCTAGATGAGGGATTAATAGGGTGAAATGAGTGCGTGGTCCAGGTTCAGCCAGAGTGCAGCCTCGACCAAAGAGAGCCGCTCGGTCAAAATCTGATCGATTAGTTCCTCTGTAGTGTGTTTCCAGGAGTCAGTCAGTGTCTCCCCGCATGCTGGCTCTGAGGTCTATATCGCAGTGGAACAGGATCCAAGGGTGTTCTCACATGTGGTTTCTGTCTTTGCCGTGCCAGAGAAAATTGGTAAGCGGAACCACTTCAAGTTTGCGGGGCTGAAATAGGAATCCCCCAACAGTGGGGGGGGGGGAGGGGGGAGGGGAGGCAGGGGGTCCTGGCAGGTTCCTCGCAGTAATCCAAGACCCCTGCTGAGCAGCCGGCTTGTCTGTTTTGCGCTGGCAAACGCCAGGCGACGAGCGGAGCGGGAGAGGAGGAAGGGCAACAGTATCGCAGCAATCACGAGGCACGGAGGGCACAGTCTCTCACATGAGAACGTGAATCATTGTTCGGGGGGGGGGGGGGGGGGGGGGGCCTTCTGTGTGCCAAACCCTCTCCCAAATTCCTCCATGTAACACAAGAACTACAAGACTGAAAGAGGCAGGACGAAAACAAACCGCACACAAGGTAACAGGTGAGCGCCGACTCCAGGATAAACATCCCACGGCCTGAGCTGAGGGTGTAGACAAACAACCCGAGGACATACTTCTATCTCGGAGGGCAGAGCTGGAGCCGCCGCAAATCAGCTCAGCTCTGCTCGGCCTTCCTCGTCACTGAAGTCACTGAACCGCGGTGGAGCCGCCCGGCAAACTGACCCCTGAAGACGAGCTCACTGCGCGAGGAGGTCAAGCGAGGAGCAGCAGGAGTACTCCTTGAGCAGCTAATGAACCAGATGTACGATAACACAATGTAATGTAAAACATAAAACAATTGATTGATTTCAAAAAGAGACAATCGTTCAGGAAACGTTCGGGGCTGAATATGTAGACAACATGTGGTCTTGGAGCACTGCCAGTTTGAGCAAAGATGCTATTAAAAGCTCAGGTATTTAGAGCTAATGGTGTGTGTACGACCGATGGTTACCCAACACGGGATGGAAAATTGGGGATTATTAAATGCCTTAATCTGGATAACGAGGCTGTGAGATTTACCCTGCCTTTTGACACAATCTGTTAAAAAAAAATATCTGCTTTTGTCACCGTTAAATCCACCGGCATGCAGCTCGTTCGCCGACACCTCTCCCTCCCTCTCGCCTCACCCCTCCCTCCCTCCCTCCCTCTCGCCTCACCCCTCCCTCTGTAACCATGGCTCTGCCTCTATTATCGCCCTGATAACACATCTCCTCGCTCCACAATAAAAGAGACAAAACCGGCATCGCGCTCGGCGATGACTTCGCGGCAGCTCGAAAGAAGGTAACTCTGTCATGAGACATGCCGGGACACGAGGGAGCGGTAGAGCCCCCCCCCCCCCCCCCCCGCCCCCCCCCCGGTCACATGCTCCTTGTGTTCATGTCCATGACTGAGCGAATGAGGGGTCATTAATTCTGTGGAATTCAATTAACATTCCCGAACGTCACCGAATTTAGCCCCTCAGACATGCGATGAGGTATGAATGAGGCACACTGTGAGAAACACAGCAGAGTGTTAGCATCATCAGAGATGATTGAAGTGTGCTCGTCACTGACTGATCAGATCGAGAGCGTGCACCTTGCACCTGTGCAGTGTTGATTGCGGACAGCTCTCAGTAACAGGTACGTCTGACTAACAGTGACTCAAACCCCTGTGCTTGAATCACATGTTTGGCCTTTTACCTGTTGCGTTTTTGGTGCTGGTGTTCCTAGGCAACCGCAGTGAGCTGAACCTGAGCGGTCGGCAGACACGCCGGCCTCTGGTGAGTGCATGAGCTGGAGTGAGGTTCTCTGAGGGTTTTTTTTTTTTAAGTCTGACGCTGTCGGACAAATCAAGACGACTGCTTTGACAAATGGGCACCATTAAAAAGTACGCAGAACTAGCTTTAACAGTAATCTCAGAGCAAGTTCTGGAGTATAAGGAGCGTTTTAAATGACGGACTTTTATTGGCGATGGTCATTTGAGATGATGGTATCTTCAGAAATCAGGGGAAATGACACTGATTGAGCGCCCGTTTCCTCCCAAGAGACTAACTTTTCTCATCTTTCTGTCCTAATACAGCACAGAAAACAAACCTCAGAGCCAGTTGCATAAACTTAGTTGAAGACTAGCCCTGGCCTTAGACTGGTCTTGGATTGTCAGGTTAGACTAGTCTAATTAAGCCTGTCCGTTGTCTCAAATTGAGGTAGGAAAGTTAGCCTCCTCTCCCCCTGGCTAAGCCTGAGGTAAAAGCAACAATCTGTTCGAAGATCAGCTAACTATTTCAACCGTTGGCGTGGCGTTGTTGTTGCATCCGCCAGTTCCACCCATAATGCATTGCACGACCGGCCCTGTAAAGTCAGTCTGACATTAGTCACTCGTAGGGAAGCTTTACGCAACGGGTATAAATGTAAGTCTGATTTAAAGTTATATCTAAGACAGAAAATGTGGTCTATTTTTATGCAACCGGCACAAAAAGCTGAGAAGTCCAACAGTGACAGAGTTGAGCTATTCATGAAATGGAGATAAGGAGCAGAATAAGAAAGTCTTTTCTTCTCTTGTTTCTTAGGAACGGCGCTATTCCACAATTACAATTCAACAAGTCATGCTAGATCTAACCTCTTAGACATTTTTAAAATGATTAAATACTCAAGGTGTCAACAGTCGTTTGAAGACGCGGTTGTACCTCTCGTTTATTCAGATTTAAATGATTTTAACTGATATTAACATACATGTTGTGAGCTCTGTAAGCAAGCAACACACCCACGCAGCACACATCCGAGAGCTCGACAGCTGTCGTCATCGCGAACCGATGTTCTCTCTGCAGCTGTCGCGCAGAACCAGAGGAAGAATCCACGCGGAGCTCTCAAATGGAAATCTCATCCCGATCAGACAAGGCGTCGTGATAACGAGAGTCTCGCATAATTTATGGGGCGGAAGAAACATTTGTTGCCACTTTAATGTCTGTGTGGGATCTCACAATGTTAGCCTGCAGCTTTTGCTCAGACACCTAGATTTGAGATACAGTGTTTGTTCCCTCCGCAACCTATTTTACTTAGTAGTTACCAATGTTTGTATTAAATATACGTTGTCATATTTCAGCACTTCAGAAGGGACAATACACGTGCTTCTCAAATGTGAGGACTTGCTTCTTTTATACCAATGTAAATACAGTAGATCTTAGCTTTGGTCAGCTGGTAGTGGGCCAGTCAGGAAAATGACAACATCCCAGCATTATCGATTTATCGTATGACATAAGGACGTGAGCTTAATCCTCTTCGCTGACATCGGTATGGCCCGTTGTGTTTACATGACAATAAACAGCAGGGATTTCCCTACCACTATAAGAGGATTGTTATATTTTCACATATAGAATTTAAATTCCATTGCTCTTTGAAAGAGTGCACTTTCATTATTGCGCTATTATATCAGTGGTCTTAAAATGACAATAATATTATTTATCGCAATTATTTCTGGGTCAATGTATCGTCCAACAAAAGTACAACAGGCTTAGTTGGTCGGACAAAACCAACAATTTCAAAATGTTAATCTTTGGCTCTGTAACATTGTGATGGGCTTTATATTTAATTTGTACTATTTTTGACATTTTATAGCTAGATTATTACGAAGATAAGCATATTAATCTTAAATATCCAATATTAAACAACACAGCAAAAGCATACGTTGTTGGTTTCTTTATGCAACGTTTTTGTCTTTTGACATCACAAACATGACGTTATTAATTAGATGTCACCGGGCTGAGCACGTGCTACAGGAGCACCTGCTTTAGCCTTTTTTGACCAATTTGACATGGCGCCAACTACCGTATGAACCATTTTAATAAATACAAAATAAGCTGCTGAGCTGAACTATGGTTGTTAACTGTGAACAGTCAACCAAAAAGGAAGAGTTATATTAAGCGTAGAATAATTGAAGCAGAGAGGAAAGTAGGCTATATGAGGTGAGAAATAGGTCCCACTTTACCTGTCGTCACTTGGAGCTCCAGAGCCGGTTTACCCGCCCAGCTCCTACCTGTGTGACCCGTCAGGCTGGCGGACCTAGAGTCAGGAAAGTCCCCGGTTTCACCGTGGCCTCTGGAAGCCCCCACCCCTCTCCTCTTCCTCACCTCAGTAACCTATTTGTGCGACTACATGAGAAACCAAAGCACGCCACGGCGGTTTGCTGGTTGTTTTCAGAGGGCTGGGAGTACTACAATGTATCCGTCCGCGGCAGGCAACTCCGCCGCAGGTTACAGTTTACAGCTGAGCTGCGGTGCACCAGCCGGGGTAATGCGGATCCAGTCAACCGAATGAAACATAGTTGACTTTTTTTTTTTTTTGTTCTGTACTGTGTCGCGGTGGCTGTGTGACTTTCTTGTTGAGCGAGACGCTTTAAAAAAAAGACGTTTTTGCACAAACTGCACAAAATACGGTTAACTTTGCCGGTCTGGTGGCTGTGCGTCTGTCCGACCGCAGTTTGAGGGCATTCTAACGAAGTTGAAAGCGTTCCCTTTCATACAGGTAGGGGAGACAGCAAGGGCGTGTTCACAAGTCTTTCTTTAAGAAAAACACGTTCAGCCCAACACCGAACAACAACCTTTGTTCTGCGTGTACACAGAAACAAGTAGAGACGGCAACGTACATGTCTGCGGGCTTCACGAGTCAACACAGGGCATTATAACATGTAAGCTTCACGCACTACTGAGCCCGCACACTAACATCTGCAGAATACATATGACCGACAGTATCACCGGCGGTACTGGAGCGGAACTCACCCTTTATCGGCGGAGATATCACTCCCGTAGTCGGTCATTTATCCAGAGGTTACTGTCACAGTTTTCCCCCAGAGCACACGGTAGGAATACAGTAGGAAGCAGCCCCTGGTGACCGTAGGAATCACCCCGGCAGTCAGGAATTTCACAGGGGGGGCAGTGCTTCTCGGCGCACGGGTGGGGTGGGGTGGGGTGGGGTGGGGGGGTGTAGTACGGACACGCGGCGCTAGGGGGCGCGTGTCCAACACGTGAAGCCCCTGCCAATGTCTCAAGTGAACCTGCTGCATGTTGAGTTGGCTCATTACAGTAATGTGTTGTATACAGGGGCAGTACTGATTCTCGGAGTGGGCACCAAATATAGCACACTAAAATATAAAGTTATATATCTAAATATTCTGTGGTGTTACCACACAAAAAAAAATCGTAAAACTAAATCTTTTCACATCACATGTGTACGTTTCATATCGGCTAGGTTCCAAACTAGTTGTGATGTCTCAAAACCATACAAACATACAACAGCATCATAGTTTACTGTATACAAAAACACACATTATATCATATTACTCTTAAAGTTCACTCCTCATGTGGACAAAATTCAGACGAATAAAAGTCCCCAACATGATGAGAGTGTACACACAGGTGTCCATCTTTTTAACCCATAATCCACCACTGTCAATGCTGATGATTTGCGATCCATTATCTCCCACAGATGTCGCCCTAAACCAACAGATGGGAGCCTCGACAACACTTAGATTGGCACGATGTCGCACATTGTCAGCGGCGGAAATTGACAGCGATCAATAAAACTGTTGATGGAAACAAGCCAGAGCATCCTCTGTCCTGTCTCTGAAGAAGCACACGTTACAAAAAAACCACAAACTGTTCAAAAGCACCATCTATTGTCTCGTCCACTCAAGCAAAGGGAGTGTTTTTGTCACGGCTCATGAAGCTGAACAAGGTAAACAGTTGCCAGTGATACAAACAGTGACTGGCTCAGCGATAGCAATCTGGCCCGGACACAGTCAGTGAAGGAGGCACAATGCAGTCACTGAGGCCTTCAAGCCGCCTCTCAAAAGACGATAAAGTAAACATACATGTTTTGATATTCAGCACTGACCCTCCCATATTTGGTAAGTCCTTGCAGTAGTGACTTCTCAGAAAAGAGAGAAAAATAAGAAATATCAAACACCTTTATAATAGCTACTGTACATCCCTCCTGACCCAACGATCCCAACATCTAAAAAACTAAATAAATGAATAAATAAACAGATAAATAAATAAATAAATATAAAATAAAATAAATATAATTAAATTAAATTAAATTAAATTAAATAACACTCGTAGTTCTACCTTTGATTAAGAATTTTAAGTAATGAAAGATTTCAGTTTTTTGGGGGGGGTTTTAAGAATACTACATGACTGGCTCTTCCAAACTTAATAAATAATTTCTATGCTTCTTTAGTTAAACCAATCACTGTTATGCAACACAGCAAAGGATAAAGTCATTATAAAGTGTTACAGGATGAGCTCGGGGGTCACTGGTGTTTTTTATTGACATGAAATGCAGGAGAGTGTCTCCTATGGAACAGATTGATCTGAGAGTTGCAATATTTTCAGTCTTGGAGAGAAATATATGCCCATTCAGCGTTGCGCCGAGAGCTATAGATGAGAAGATCAATACCACTCTCCTATCTGTAGATGTGACGCTACACAGCCAGCGGCAAGTTAGCTTAGCTTAGCATTAAGGCTGGATCTCGTGTGATTCTGTGATTCTGAAATGCTCAGCTATTGCTTTGATGTGAAATCCTGGATTTAAAGGAATAAATGTGAAAATCGAGTTCTCACAGCCAGAGCAGTCGAGATGCTGCACCCTGATTGGCTGACAGCATCGGTTGGCATTGTTAGAATAACATTAAAAAAAAAGGCTGTGAAATCTACATACTTTTAAGACTTCTTTCTCTTAGAATGTGATCACAGGAACTACATTTTAACACACGCGCATTAGTGACATCCAATCCCTACACCGGTGCACCTTTAACCTCCATGAGTCCATCGGGTTCAATAAAGATAACACAAAATCAATTAAAACAGATATCGCCACCGATTGATTTCACATTACTCTGCTGCTGATGCTGTTCGTCCACTATTGTGTCACCAGACAAAAGAGAGAGAGGTTCATTCACACTCCGGACACACGGACGTTCAAACCGCAAGGCAACAGATGCCTCCAGCAATTACACGGCTGTATATGAATCAATATTTTGTCTTCCTTTGTACACACGCACGCACACACACACACACACACACACACACACACACACACACACACACACACACACACACACACACACACACACACACACACACCCTTGGATGTATCTCACCCCCTCCAGAACACAATGGAGGTCATGACTGGGACACGACCCCTGTCCCCTCCCCATGGAGAGCTAAATAAACACTGATGCTGGTGTCAAGGATGGGGGATGTGTTTTAATCTCTTTCAGTATTTCCATATAGGCTTCAACTGTATGAATTCAGCAGTGGTTGTTTATATTTAAAAACATGACTTTGAAGGCTATTTAATAATAACATACTTGTTGTTTTATTTTCCATGCACAGATTCCGTGTCAGAATCTGTGCATCAGCAGCCGTTTAGCGCCGTAGTTTGAGATAAGTGCGCCACCACGTGACACTTTGCCGCTATTACACGGGCTGGAAGCTTGGAAGGGCGCATCGTCGCTCCTCGTCCCGCAGACAGATGCACGCTCTCTACACGTGCTGTGTTTTACGCCTCAAATGTTTTAAAATTAAAGTTAGATCATAAAGTTATTTGTGTCGATCGCGTGTAAATCTGCGTGTTTGTTCATTGTGCCGTCATCTCAGCTTTTAAAAGTTCATATAAAGACGTGATTAATTAACAAAAGTCAATGCAGCGTCTAACAAAAGAGCTAAATGCCCGGATGTGCCGAATCAATCAGCTGCAGCGAAAGCGTGGAAATCAGATTACACGGCTGAACGCCGGCGCGAGGTGCACCCTCGTAGGCACGCGCGTCGTGTGACGGCGAGGAAAAAAGCAGCACGTGCTGTCACATTTTTTGTGTGTGTTTTCCTTCACGTTTTATTCAAAGAGGGAAGCGCGCGCGCAGATGGCCCCCTATTGAAGAAAGGCGAGGTGCGGGCCCCGGAGATCAATTCAATTTGGTGTCCGGAAGATGGATGGATTCCTCCCCAAAGACACGGAGTTTATGAGTTTAGAGGGTTTTTGGTAAATAGAGGAGAAAAATGAACGCGCGTAAAAATGAAGACGAAGTGGGAAGAGATGCGGTTTATGAGACCACACACACACACACACACACACACACACACACACAGACACACGGATATTTTTCAGCCCACTTTACAGTCAGCCAGATGAGGTCCTCTGTTCAGGGGCCAATTACATTCAGTGTGTGACAAATACGGTCTGTAGGCCCAACCCGGGTGAGTGTATACAGTGTGAGCTGTGTGGTTATAGACTAGGAGATGACATGAGGTAAATAACATACACTGTAAATTCATAGGTTTCATACGAAGATGCACATCTTGTTCACAGCAAATGTTTCTGAGGCAATTTAATCACCAAAAAAAAAGAACTGAAGTCATGATTGGACATTCAATGATTTGCAACCAGCTGGGAAAAAAATGTGTAAAAAGTAGCATGGAAAATACAATAGAAGGTATAAATACTATACACCAACATAACTCTAAAGAGTACGAATAGTCACAAAGTACCAGAGACCCTCAGGGGCCCCTGACCCTAAAGAAGGGCTTTAGGTTGACTCGTTGTTTAATTAACTGCAAATGTGTGCAGTGCTAAAGTACAACCTGACATGGTGAGGGCCTTACAGCAGCTCTTATGCAGCCGGTTGTGCACTTGATCTGTGAAGATCACAAGTCATTTTTCAAGCAAAAATGGAAGAAAAAAAAAAATCACACACTCTAAAATATGAATATTTTGTGTTTTTGTTTGTCTTGTGAAGTAAATATATTTGTTATTTTGACTGTTTACGACCAGAACAAGACATTTCAAGACGTCACCAAACTCTCTTCTATTATTTATTTGCCATTTGCTGACATTGCATTGACCAAACAAATAAACAACCTGTTCTCTTCTGCAACAGTAACACAAATGAGGGATGGATCAAATGTTCCGGACACGAAGTTCAAGACGGGGCAGCGATGAGCAAATAACTACACTTTTTCTGTCCTAATAACAGAGGATTAGAGTTGACATCATGTCTTTATGATTCAGTAATTAGAAAGCTGCATCATGGCTCTGTGTGTGTGTGTGTGTGTGTGTGTGTGTGTGTGTGTGTGTGTGTGTGTGTGTGTGTGTCCTCTGAGACTGGGGGACAGCAGCAGGATGTTGAATAAACTCCCATTCATGCTCACAGTGGCTCGCGACCGACGAGGCGTTCACAACAAAAGGCCCAACAATTGGATTTCAAAGATCTTAACCAAATTGAAACCCAATGAATATCTCCAGGTTTTTTTTGTATTTATTTTTTTTTTTAACTCGACAGATTGGGCCTCGCGCCGCAGCGGCCCTAATATGCATGCGCACACACCTCATGACAGGCCGGCGGTACAGATGGTCGGAGCGTGATGCTGAATGAGAAGGGGGGGGGGGGGGGGGGGGTACCGTCCGCGGCTGCTGACGCATTGTAGGAGAGGGGGGGGGGGGCGTCTTCAATACAGCACTTAATGAGAACAGACTGACTCTTTCTCCCTCCCTCCCCTCTCCGTCCATTCTATTCCTCCCTCCCTTGATTCTCCACTTCTCCCCTCTCTCTCTCTCTCTCTCTCTCTCTCTCTCTCTCTCTCTCTCTCTTTCTCTCTCTCTGCCCATTTCCATCTGTCTAGGAGACAAAGGGCCATGAGCCAGCTCCGAGCCCCGGGACCCTGCTGGTGAAGTAGGCAGGGATAATACGGCCCATCCCGGGGGCCGCATTTCAACACATGGACCCGGCTTTGTACTCCTGCTGCACGAGCACCCTTCATATTATTACCACCACTACTACTACTACTACACACAGGGATGTGCACGCTTCACACGGGCGCACACCTGAGGGAGGGAATCGGGGGTTCTCTCCTTGAACGTGAACGCGGAGGATGAAAGCGAGGGCGGCACCAGGAAAAAAGCCCCAAATGTTGCTCCTCGCGCTGCGAACATATGGCTGATTGTTGTCACACTCTTCCTTCCCTGTCCAATTTACACAGAGCGAGCTCCTCCTGAATTAAATGTGTGTGTGTGTGTGTGTGTGTGTGTGTGTGTGTGTGTGTGTGTGTGTACCTGAATGATGATGAGGTGAAGGATGTCCTTATACTACGATAATGGCTGCTGTATAATCCCCCTGCTGTCTGCACACACCTCCTGACATATGGTCACTCCTCGGCCTCCACCGTTACATAAGCCCACAGTGCAAAGAGTGTGTGTGGTGAGGTGGGGGTGGGGGGGAGGTTTGTGGTGAAACGTGGTACTTTCTCACGCACACACACGCACACACACACACACACACACACACACACACACACACACACACACACAGAGAGAGAGAGAAGCAAGCACCGGCCACACTGTCAGCCAGGCTGCTCGGTGCCCCTTAGAGGTCCGGGCTTTTCGCCTGTCACTTCTCTCTCTCTCTCTCTCCCTCTCTCTCTCTCTCTCTCTCTCCCCCCCCCCCCTTCTGGGGCTTTTTTTGAAAAGAATAAATTTGAAGAGGGCCGATCGCTACGAGAAGCTCTCGGGATGAGGAGCACAAATGGCCTTGCGGTGCTCAGCGGCCGGCGTGCAGATGGACCCCTCCATTCAATAACGCTCGAGCAGAAGTCTCCGCGCCCCGTGCCAGAGCCACGCCGCTTGTTTTTGTGTTCTGAAGGGGGACAATCTGTTGACGAGACCATATTGGGGGGGGGGGGGTCCTTTCTTTCTTTTCTTTTTTTGGTTTCTTGTCGAAGCATTGATAGAGCGGCCTGTGACAGTTGGACCGGTCCGGTCTGAATGATGTGCAACAAATGCTCTAATTAAAATCAAATGGTTATCAGACATCTAAATGGAAGCATTGGTTTTCTTTTGGGATGCAAACGGTGCCAGTTGTAGTTGAACCCAACACATTCGGCGCCTTTGTTTTGAGGCTCGTGACGGCCTTCTGCTACATGTTTTAAGTGTGTTCAGACGGAGTCCACGTGAGCTGAAGGTGTTTGAAAAATCGGCTTCATAAGCGTACATAAACGAGGAAAAAAAAGCAGAGAAACTGGAGGATCAGAGTTTCAGTCAGAACTAAACACACACACACACACACACACCGTCGGAGCAACCCGTTGCTTGCTAGCTTACAGCTAACGTCTGTGCAGTTGGTGTGCAGGCTGTTTGGGGCGAATAAACACCCAGCGCTGAGATTGGTGTGAATGAACCCCGACGTTGGCCACTGTGGCATTAACAGAATGACGACACATCGTAGTGGCCCACATATCCCTTTAGTCTGTTGCTTTGAACTCACAGTATTGAGGGATTGCCTCCACATGGCTCTCAACATGGCGACTGGCTGACCCGGCAGCTAACGGTGCTAACAGGCGCAAACACCGGCAAACAGCGCTGACCGTGTTAACCCTGGAGCTGAACCGCTGCTGCAACCAAGAAATGACATAATGAGATTCGTTACTAATCACTTTTTCGCAGTTTCCACTGTTGCCGTCAGCGATGTCCGTTGCGCATCATTTCTAAAGTTTGCCAACATTAGCCACCACGAGCTATTGGTCACAACAGACCGACTAACGCCTTATATGTGTGTTGAAATTGGCAAGGCTGTGTTTTATTGGGTATGATTCAACTTTTCAGTTTCAAAGAGGAACAATGAGTTCTTTCTTCTTCAAAGTTCCGTCGCCTCGCTTCAAGTTCACGCCCAGAATGTGGACCACGCTAACAGAAACCTTGTCACCATACAAGATAAAACGATAAGTCAGGCGGGGCGGATGACTGACAAACTGACAGATGCCAAACAGAAAGAAAATGGAGACACAGGAGGCCCTTGAGCTTTAAAAGGAAAGAACATTTCATACAACCTTCAGTTCTCCACAGATGGGGAAAAAAAAGAAAAAGATTTGAAACGGCAAACATGACTATCACTAAAACCTCAGTGCAGCTGCTGCCACCTGAGAGAGAGAGGGAGGGAGAGGGGAGAGAGAGAGAGATAGATAGAGAGAATGAGAGAGAGAGGAGAGAGAGAGAATGAGAGAGAGAATGAGAGAGAGAGGGAGAGAGAGAGAGAGAAATAGACAGATAGACAGAGAGAGATGATAGATAGACAAGGAGAGAAATACAGACAGACAGACAGAGAGAGAGAGAGAGGAGACAGAGAGAGAGACAGACAGACAGATCGATCGACTGATAGATAACTGTGGCATTTCCAGGGTGAAGGGTTCAATTCTCGGGGCCACCCATGCTTGGGCAAAAAAAAGGTCCACTCACGTTAATCTAATGATGCTCAGATAAAAGCATTCACACATCCTCCACATCTCCATCGCTCTGGAACTCAACTATACAGCCCCCCCCCCCTTTTTATAGCGCAATCGATGGCAATGGGCGGTTCTACATCGCAAGCAAATATAAATATTTGGGTCTTTTTTTTTTGTTCATACCATTTGGCGATATTACACCTCGCTCGCTCGCTCGCTCATAAATTTCCATCTCTCCCATCCCTCCTCTCTCCCGGGTTTTTCCCACGGGAGGTGCCAGACGGCCAGTAATTTGGTTGTCTTGGCTCGTCTGGAGTAACACCTGCCCCCTCTCTGGGGAGGGAGAGAGCTTTCAGCCAGGGGCACACATGGAGGCTACCACTGCCTTTAGCTGCTGACCACTGTGTGTGTGTGTGTGTGTGTGTGTGTGTGTGTGTGTGTGTGTGTGTGTGTGTGTGTGTGTGAGAGAGTGAGAGTGAGAGAACATGTGTGTGAGAGAGAGTGAGAGAGAGAACATGTGTGTGTGCAGAGTGATTTTCTTATTTCATCTGCATTGTGTGTGTGTGTGTGTGTGTGTGTGTGTGTGTGTGTTTGTACAGTAGGCTAAACATGAGTCTGTGTGTGTGTGTGTTTTCATCTGTATGCTAAACTAGGTTTGCACTTATTTCACCTTGCATTGTGTGTGTGTGTGTGTGTGTGTGTGTGTGTGTGTGTGTGTGTATACAGTAGGCTGAATGCGAGTGCTGATTTGCGCGCGCCCGTCAGCTTGAGCGCGAGCTTGACGTCATCCTGTGCGCGAGCATCATTCCAATCAGCTGAATATTAGCAGCTGTCGCCATTAGCGCTCTTTTTTTTTTCTTCTTCTCCTGACGGTGCAAACCTTCGTCACTTTCTTTTGAAAATATTTCAAAACAGGAAGGTTTTTTTTTTTTTTCAAGTATTTCCGTTTTAATTAAAAATAAAAGCGGAAAATGTGAAAAGTTTGTTCATTAGAAACCAGCTGTCACACGACACCTCTACTACAAAAGATCTGCATAAAGCAACAAGTAGCCTAAACAACCCTGAAGAGACAGAAAATCTTTGGATAGAGGATATGTTTGCTTTTTTTCTTCACTATAAAATGACTTGTTGGATTTCGTAAGACAAAGCAGACACAAACAAACGAAACCAAAAATAGAACATCAAAACATTGAAGAGAATAAATTCAGACTTTTTTTTTTTCCTTTTCTTTTTTTCAAATTATTAATATAATTTTTTTTGGTCACAGCCCTCTGATAGGTGGTAGAAACTGTTTGACGGAATCATTCTTTACATGATTATTCTATCGTTTTTAAATTGGAAAGTTAATTATTTATTTTAATTTTTTT